>NC_133238.1:11790125-12094125 GCF_040436345.1 Pagrus major
TCACCTTTACAAAGTGGTGTTACGAGACATGAGGGGCTGGGGTTAGCTGGTTAGCATGCTAACTACAGAGACGTCTTTACTTCACATTCTGTTGATCATTTCCAGTTCATTTTTGAATGTTTTGAAACTAAATTCTTACATATTGCACCTTTAAGGGAAGCGCATGTCAAGTCAAGCTCTTGTGGTTAAACTGTGTGATGGTAGAATCGGCTGAATTGGGCCACTTTTTGGTAAATGTGGTTCTAAAGGTCATTTAATAATCTATGCATGAGATCCAATGATATTGTATTCATTCCCATGGGTCGCTTAAATATTTATTTAATTAAAAAAATCTGAGATTCTGACACTTTCTACAGAGAAAGAAACATCTTAATGTATTGTACTAAAAGCCGAATTTACAAGAAGGCACCAATGATTTAAAATTTGCTGTACCCGTTTCACAAAGTTGATAAAGTTTCTCCTCATTATGCAACAACTCTTAAAATCACGCGATTTGTAAGGGAGTCTGGGATATTGCCGTTGCCGGTGACTTCACTTCATTACTTGGTCTATATCCATGACTATTTCTGAGTGAGTGAGTGAACCACCAGATTTTCATCAACCACTGCAGCCGCAACACACTCCAGGATGTCTGGGAGTCCAGAAGATGCAGTGTAGATACACTTCAGGGAGTGTTTCACTGCAGGACAAAAGAGGTTTATACATTATATACAGTATAAATACACACACATCATCATCATCATCATCATCATCATCACACTCATCATAAATATGACGTAATGGTAACACTTTTTGTTATGGCCTGCAGTCTACAGTATGAATCCTCCCAGTCCCCTGTCCTCTATGATTTAACCCATACTTACAACATACAGCCTCCAGTAATACAGCACAGTAATACAGGCTTTAGGTTATGTTCCTGACAATAGACTTGGATCTGTGCTTGTTGTTAAGTTATTTGGGAACTATAGAGGCACATCCTTATTCATTTTCATACTATCTGAACCCTGAGCTGGGCAGACTCATTGATCGGAAATATAAAGATAGGTAGCCTACCATCTTCAGGTCACTTAGTGAACTGTTTTGTGTTTCATAAACTGCTTTCAGGAAGTAATTCAAGGAAAGTTAACTTACCTGAGAATGCAAAGTGGCACGAGAGAGGCAAGAGAATGAAGATCTTCATGGTGTGATTAAAGGGAACAGGTGTTTTCTATTTGGATGACACGCCTCCTTCCTTCCCTCACTGTGTCTTTAGCTCCCCCCAGTGGAGATGAGAGGTTTAGACAGGGGAAAAGTTCTTCAAAAAGTTGTCTGTGGTCTTGGTGCAGAGTAGGTCGTGTACAGTGGTTTTTCTGTTATTTCTCTGTGAGTTTGTCTCTACAACGGACACATTTCACATGATTTGATCCATCATTAATATAAAGTACTGAGTGGTTCAGTTTCATATACTAAACCTGAAACCAACACTGAGGAAATACTTAATACTAGTTGTTTATTGACCGAATGAGTGTGGGAACCGGAGCACCCGGGGAAAATCCACACAAAAACACAGGGAGAATGAGCAGCAGCATCTACATGAAAACATGAAGAGGGCCAAGCAACTGGAATTAGATCTGCCCTGAGAGCTGCATATTTTTTAAGTTTGGGAAAAAGTACCTTCTGCTGTGAAGTCACAGTGTTAACCCCTGAGCAACCGTGCTGCCCTCGGAAGATCGTGCTAAAAAAAACCCTACACAAAACTTCACTTTACACATCCCTAATCCTCATCAGCGCAGACAACATGGCAGCTGAAGGTCTTCATCCATGGGAAGACACGTCGGAAGCAGTTCTTCTTCTTCTTCTTCTGCCTCTTCATTTCCGTCCTGATGTCTTCTGTAAATCAAAGGACATTAAATACTTCAGCCGTGCTGCAAAATACACAACAATTCAGACACAAGTGGAGGTGACTGTTACTTACCACATTTGGCTGAGTCCTTGGTGTGACTTTCAGTCTTGCTCACTGAGGACTCTGATGTCTCGTTCATCCCAGACTGAAAACTAAACACACACAAAAAGTCAGTGTTATTGCTGGTATTGTCGTCACATCTTAAAGCTCAACTAGCTCTAGTTAGCATGTGGCTCTGATCTGATTTTCCCCTGATCTTCCGGCAGCAGTGTGTTCTCGGCTGAGGCAGGCCGAACCATGATCACACCTGATGGTAGAATTTTTGGAGATGGAGTGCAGTCGTCTGGTTGGATGTTAATGCCTTCTTCATCCTTCAGAGGAGTGGCAGGAGGCTCACATTGAAAGTCCTCATTTGAAGAAGTGAATCCTAGACCTCTTGATGTCTTGACCACATCAGTCCGGATACTAAACATGCACACAGACACAGACACACACACACAGACACAGACACAGACACACACACACACTTCAGGTAGTCTTTAGTGATGAATGGATGAGTGAGGACTTCACAAGAGTGATCCTCTCATCTCCATCAGTTTTCAGCATTGCCTTCAGGATATATTACATTGTTGGATTACTATTATCGGTGCATTAAAGTATACGCACCATTATAATGTTGTAGTTGGTTGAGGTGTTAACTACGTTATATTACAGCTGAGTAGTTTAACTCTTAATAAGGCATCAAATACTATACAGTGATTATATGTTTTGTTATATTTGATAAAAAGTAGAACATGTTGGGGTAAAATAGTTAAGATAATGTCTTATGGTTTAATTAAAGTTCTGTAAACACATACAGAGTCCTCTAGGTTTCAGTCAGAGCATGCAGATAACAACTGTGGACATTTTTCCACTTTTTCTGGAGACATAGGACGCTCTCCTCAGCCAGACAGGGGCCGAATATGAACAACAAATGTCAGGGGTGCAGCGGGAAACTTTCCTCCCCTTGACATGGGACATTGTGTACAAACTGGATATTAGGACACTATGACGCCTAAACCATGAACTACCATGAAGATGTACATTACTAAGAGACTTACTGAAATGATAACTAAATGATACAGTATGTAACCTTTTCTGTGGACTGTCATTCAGCTGTCACATGTGCTGTCAAACAGGTCTGCTCTGGAGGGCAGAATGTCAGCTGGATGCACTTAACATCTACGCATGCGCAGTCTACGTAGCGCGCATGCGCAGTCGGCCTCAGCGGTCATTCATTATAAAGCCCCAAGTTCCTCCGTCTCTTTCCACCTTCAGCCATTTTGACGATGTTGGGAGCTGTGGGACGCTGCTGCACCGGGGCTCTGCAGGCTCTCAAGCCTGGGGTCCAGCCCCTGAAGGCTCTCGTTGGATCCCCAGCCGTCCTCTCACGTAAGTCCCGCATGCCGCTGGACCGAAATCGTGGAAAGAAACGACGCATTCACGCGTCTGTCAGAGAAGGGCAGAGGCTATGCTAACGCTAGCTGCCGCTAGCAACACGCTGACTGTCCTGCCGGTGCCGGAACAGGCCTTAAAACTGAAATGTCAAAATTAAATCAGACTTGAGCCACTCCAGATTGTTAAACTGTTACACATGTGCATGTGTGCGTCTATTGACAGGTGTCGTGCAGCAGAAAGTCAGCTGGCTGTGTTGTTCTTGTGCTAGCAGCAATGACCTTTGTGTAATGACATGAGGCTGTGCAGAGGCTGCTAAGTTAGCATTACAAGTTGGGTTTTAGCAAGGTCTGGCTAGCAGATTAGCAAGGTTAAACGGTGTGCAGCGTTTATTTCAAGACGCAGTGAATTCTTACAGCATCAGAAACTGCTTTAAGATTATTATAACAAACAGTAAATATGTACTTTGAGTGTCCTGCGTCAGTCTTTTACAGCACAGCGTTAGCAATGTTAGCTTAAAGTGCATTTCATTCATCTGACAGTCTTGACACGTAACGTTGTCTAGTCGGGAAATGGCTTGTTGGAGTGTTTACTAATCAAAATCTACTTATATTTCACACACGTATGCTACTGTTTTGTAAGAGGGGGTTACTCGATCATTTCAGTTGTGTTTTGTAGCTAAGTCGTAGTGTGGCCGACGGCTGTGACTTGACATTGAGCCGGAGCCTCCAGACACGCAGTTGTCTGACCGCCCTGCACGCCAGCAGACGGGCTGTTCCACTGGAGACAAACGAGCACCAACATAACAAGGTCATGACTGCAGCGCACATGTGTGACGCTGGACTAAATGCACACACTGTCTGCGTTACTTTACAGGCAGAGATTATGTCGCACCTGCCGCCGCCGCTGCCACCGCCAATGGGCGTATTGTGGCCGTCATCGGTGCCGTCGTCGACGTCCAGTTCGATGAGGGCCTCCCTCCCATCCTGAACGCCCTGGAAGTAGCCGGCCGCGAATCCAGGCTAGTCCTGGAGGTGGCACAGCATCTTGGTGAGCATCTGGGATGACAACTTTAAGTCATGTACCCATATGAGCAAACAGAAAACATGCAGACAATAACACAAAACCATGTTTGTGTTTAGGGGAGAACACAGTGCGTACCATTGCCATGGATGGTACAGAGGGTCTGGTGCGTGGACAGAAGGTTCTGGACACTGGAGCCCCCATCAGAATCCCAGTGGGACCCGAGACCCTGGGCAGGATCATGAATGTCATCGGTGAGCCCATCGACGAGAGGGGTCCCATCTCCACCAAGCAGTGAGTTCACTTTGAAAATGACAATTGTGTTTGTCGTGACCTTCAAAATGTCAGGCAGAATGACGATAGTGACGTGACTTTGGTGTAAAAAGTAGCAATGTAGCAGGTACTGAAGAGGTAGCATATTCAAAATGTTGAGCTTAAAAATTGTAGTGGGCTGTGATAAGTCTCAATATTTTTGTTTTCTTATTTTCTACAGGACTGCACCCATCCACGCTGAAGCCCCTGAATTCACCGACATGAGTGTGGAGCAGGAGATTCTGGTGACTGGCATCAAGGTTGTGGACCTGCTGGCCCCCTACGCCAAGGGAGGAAAGATCGGTAAGTGTTAAGATGGAGGTTTGCTCAGTGTTTGTTTTACAGGCAGGATGTTTTCTTCGAAGCCCCTTGGTTATATCACAAAACTGACCTTGTGTTTCTTGTGTTCACAGGTCTGTTCGGTGGTGCTGGTGTCGGCAAGACTGTATTGATCATGGAGCTCATCAACAACGTGGCCAAGGCCCATGGTGGTTACTCCGTGTTCGCCGGTGTGGGAGAGCGTACCCGTGAGGGAAACGACTTGTACCATGAAATGATTGAGTCAGGTGTCATCAACCTGAAGGACACCACCTCCAAGGTGAGAAGTTTGGCAAAAGAAATTAAAGAAACCTGCATATTTACTTCGACATGACGACAACAACAACAACTCACCTCACCTCTTGTCCCTGCTAGGTGGCGCTGGTGTACGGACAGATGAACGAGCCCCCAGGTGCCCGTGCCAGAGTGGCTCTGACTGGTCTCACCGTAGCCGAGTACTTCCGTGACCAGGAGGGTCAGGATGTGCTGCTCTTCATTGACAACATCTTCCGCTTCACACAGGCTGGCTCTGAGGTGTGTAAAACATCATCATGTCCGTCAGTGACAAAGTCACAGGAGCAGGAAATGTGACGGGATTAATTTATTTAAAGAAAAGCTAATAGAGTTGTAATTTTCAATTCAGATGCAGTGTGTCAAAATGAATCTTGTGCTCCTCAGGTGTCTGCCCTGCTGGGTCGTATCCCCTCCGCTGTGGGTTACCAGCCCACTCTGGCCACTGACATGGGTACCATGCAGGAGAGAATCACCACCACCAAGAAGGGTTCAATCACATCTGTGCAGGTAAAAAGGACAACAGACTCGCACTGCATTTAATTTGCTAAAAGGAAGTATAAAAGATGGTTGATAAAGACTATTGATGTATAATTGGATCATTCTCTCAATCAGGCCATCTATGTGCCAGCTGATGATTTGACTGACCCTGCCCCCGCCACCACCTTCGCTCACTTGGACGCCACAACTGTGTTGTCCCGCGCCATCGCTGAGCTGGGTATCTACCCCGCTGTCGACCCCCTGGACTCCACCTCCCGTATCATGGACCCCAACATTGTCGGAGCTGAGCACTACGATGTTGCCCGTGGTGTGCAGAAAATCCTTCAGGTTTGTACTTAATCAAAATGTGTATTTTTTTTATGCAATTAACAAAACATTCATTAGGTTATAAACAGTTTATCTTCCTCTTCCTTGTAGGACTACAAATCCCTGCAGGATATCATTGCCATTCTGGGTATGGATGAGTTGTCTGAGGAGGACAGACTGACTGTGGCCCGCGCCCGTAAGATCCAGCGTTTCTTGTCCCAGCCCTTCCAGGTGGCCGAGGTCTTCACTGGCCACATGGGCAAGCTGGTGCCCCTCAAGGAGACCATCAAGGGCTTCCAGAGCATCCTTGGAGGTAGGTTCAGCAGCACTCATGAACTTTTTAAATTATGTTTCTATATTGTGCCCCTCAACTTCTTCGGCTCCATTTTTCAGTACTGATGTTGCCTTTTTGTCCCCGTTTCCCCACAGGTGAGTACGACGCTCTGCCCGAGCAGGCTTTCTACATGGTCGGCCCCATCGAGGAAGTCGTTCAGAAGGCCGAGAAGCTGGCTGAGGAGCACTCATAAACATCCAAACAATCTAAACTGTTGTGGGGAGAAGAAGAGAGGAGAGGGGTCCTGTTGGTTAAGGAGCACTTGGTTTGTAAAACATGTCAAAATACAAATGTACCTGTCTCGTCATCCTGAAAGAAAGTTCTATTTAATGTTTTCAATGGAAGATGGAATAAAACACTGTCTTTACACAAAACAGCTCGTCAACTGTATATTTCCTGAAGGCTTTAAAAGTTGTAGTTGATAAACTTGTTCCTAATAGGGGGGTTTCATGAAATTGCTGTCCTTCTCCACTTTGACCACAGGATAGCAGTCTTGAGCCATGTTAAGCTTTCTGAACTGTGTTGCAGCTTTGTCTCTTACTGAAATAAAACGGTGGACAAACAATTGGATGAGTGTTTGTTTCAACACATGGTAAGGGAAGAACTATTACAGCTGGTTTGGTACATTTCGAACATTTTTCATAACTCATATCTATATTTGCATCAAATTGATTGCCAATTTGAGGGGATTCCAGATGTTTTTTACTCAGATGGACACTTTTTAAAGGGACAGTATGTAAAATATTTGCAAACATTCAAAAATGAGGTGCAGAGGTATCTGCTGAAGTTGGCATGTCCATAATCAGCTGTCCTGTGCTGATGGTGTAAACATCAATCCTCTGGTCCCCGAGCTCCCAGACTGAACTGCTAACTAGCTACGGGCTGTGTTTACTACGAATTTGATAGGTGACTGATTCTTAGACATTGCACCTTTTTTTTTTTTTTTTTTTTTTTTTTTTTTTAATGGGTCATAAGAGAAATGAGACAAAACAATAATAAAGAAGTCTGACAGCAGGGTTTGAGTTATATTTAAGCCAATTTTAGGCCATTTTTATGGTCATACTGGGCAGATATATGAATACCTTTACCACATTTCAGTGCTTCCCAGCAATAATGATTTGACCTTGACCCATAGACTGGGATCTTGAAGCACCGAGGGAGCGTTGGTGCTCTTTATTATCGTACTATCACTTCTTGAGGTGCAATGTGGCTAGGTGCTAGCTATTTAGCATGCTTTAGTACTTGGGTCAATGTCTCTGCAACACAATATGTTGACTTAAGTCCAAACAGTTTGTTTCTTGGCATTCTTGTAATTTCAGCTATATTTGTAATGTTTTACTGACCTTTAAGGCCTACAGCAACCACGAGAAAAAATAAGACACTCGAAGAAACTGAATCCACTGGTTTTTAATAGTTTTCAAGACATGTTTCAAGCCTGTACACACCGCCACGAAATATCACTCATGTACATACAGGAAGAAGCACTTTACTTTTCAGCTCCATATGTACTTTGTAGGTGAGTCCAAACCAGGCTGTTTTTTTTTATTTTTTACTGCTCTGGGCTAAGATCAGATCATTGGCCTGAGCGAAGCCCTATCTGCCACTAGATAAGGTGGCCTTGAAAATGCCCACAGTTACACTGCATGTCAGAAAAGCCAGTCTATAGAAAATAAAGACAATGTGCTTTTTTAAATTGAATGGTTAATGTCACAGAGGTAAGGCCTTCCAGCGACAAAGATTAGACTGAAAGACTTATATTGGATAACACATGGACTTTAAAAAAGCACACTTTATTGCATCTGCCTGGCAATAGGAATGGCCTCTCTGCTCATGAGATAGTCACTGAAGCAGGTTGGCATGTAGGACAGCGGCAGCCAGAAGAGCTTGGCGTCCCAGCCTGGTGAGTAGCGGGTGCGTGGCCGGACGGCGGCTACAGCGTGCTCCATACAGTTGACCACCTTCATCAGATCTCCATCACTTATCTTGGCAACTTTGTCTGATATCATCACTTCCACTGGGAGGGGAAAAAGAAGCGGAGTAAATACATTTGTGAATTGAAACACGAATGACAGAAAAGATGAGGCAAACTTACCCTTCTTCAGAAATTCTGTTCCATAGTCATCTTTGACCTCCTGGGGCAGTCTGTCCCACAGCGTGTGGACGTTTTTGGTCAGGATAGCAGCGTCAGTCACGTTTGTTTTGAAGAAGCCTGGCTCAATGCAGAGGACTTTGACGCCAAAAGGTGCCATGTTTAACCTAAATCAAAGAGTTAATTCATTAATAATATTGTTAATCTGTACAATCAGTACTTGTGAGCAAAGTAAGTAATCTCTCTGTTGACATTCTGACAAATAATTGACTGTCTGAGTTAATGTTTCACCTGAGACTGTCATTGAAAGCCTCCACACCATACTTGGAGACACAGTACGGGCCTCCTGTAACACTGATCCTCCCAAACACACTGGCTACATTGACCACCCTCCCCTTGGCCTTCTTGATAAGCTGCAGGACGCTTAGGGTCACCGCAATCACCCCGTTCAGGTTCACGTCCAGCATGTTTTTGTAGTCATCGATGGTCAGCCAATCACACGCAGCACTGGGGACGGACACGCCTGCATTGTTCACTACAGCCCACAAACCTAGAGGAATCACACAGAGGACGTCTGGTCAATAAAGCTGTTTTTAACACTTTTAATCTAAATGTTAAAACTTCAAAACCAGCAGACAGAGTCTACTGAAGAGATGAGTCCAATACTGCAGGAGAGAGAATTCAAAGCATGCCAACAAGGTTTCAGGTGAGGGTAGTGGGTTGGGTGATGACTGGCATCAGTGTGTGCTGGTTAAATGTTTGACAGTGCAATGGTGGAACGCATGTTAACTAGCATACTACTGTTGACAGAAACTTAAAATCTCACCTCCACTTCTCACTGAAGAATAGAAAACCTGTGTTGCCCGCTCCCCCCCCACTTTTTCAGACTTGTTTTAACCATCTGCTTTTGTTTTTTTCTCACTGCAATGCATTTCTACAGCAAGTTGTTGCACTACGCTAATCTCCATTTTGTTTATGTCTGCTTCCCCAGAGCCATGAAGCCACACCATGGCTGCTGCACAGAGCGCTGTTCGCTGTTTATTCAAGATGTATTAATGTTGAATGTGTCATGTGTCCAAATTGCATAAAACTTGACACTGCACTTCCTTGGGTCCTCAGTCACGAACCTGGCAAGTGCGAAGTAGATCGGATGAACGGTTCTCGAGATATGTGAGTAACAGACAGACAGAGAGTCCTTGCTTTGTAGTTAGATGACTTCTAAGAGAGTTAATCACTCTGCCGTCCTCAGATTATGAACTAATAACTAATGATTGATGATCTACATAATCAAAGAGCACTTTTACCTTACAAAGAATTAAATCATATAATTGTATAATATATAACTTAATTGGAACCTTCTTTTGCCGCAGGCCAGACTTTGGCCATCTTGGATCTCCAGCTATGCATTGAACTATGTGGGGCTGTACTTAGGCACAGTAGTATTTATTTAGCTAAATGCTAATGTCAACATGCTCATAATGACACTCCTAACATGCTGATGCTATGCAGGTATTTTGTTTACCATGTTCACCATCTTGTTTTAGCTTGTTAGCACGCTAACATTAGCCTATAAGCACAAAAAATCATGTATTTGGTCATAAACTAAAGTACTGGACACATTTAACTTTCGCTCTGATAGTGGCACTAGATGAAAAGTCAGAGGTTCATCAAAGTTATTACAATTAGCATTCGCTAGTTAGCATGAAACACAAAGTATAATTGAGGCTGATTGGAAATGTCATTGGTTTTCCATGTATTTTGGCCTGAAGAGGGCCCAGTTGAAAGGTCAGAGGATCACCAAGGTTACTATAATTCATCCCAACGGGAACATGTAGTTTCATGCTTATCAAGCCAACAGTTGTTCACATATCTCCGCTAACAGTCAACACTCACCGTGCTCCCCCACTTTGTCCTTGATCATCGCTGCAACTTTGGCAACGCTGTCCTTGGACCGGACATCCAGGTGTGTTGTGATCAGGTTGCCTGAGCACGCCTTCCTCAGCTCCTCTTCTCCCTTCTCGCTGAAACAAGAAGCGATCACTCTGAACCCCTTCTTGTCCAGGTGGCGGGCCAGGAGGTTTCCAAAGCCAGAGTCGCAGCCTGTGATGTACACATACTTGTTGCCTTTGTCAGGGACTCTTGGAAGCTCCCTGACCCAGCGGTACAGGTAGTAGAAAACCAGCAGCCCCAGGAGGTACAGGAACATGACTGTATGGACAAAGAACAGGAAATGTGATTTCTCAGAAGAGACTTTTAGTCACACTGAGCCCATATGCTGTAATATAATGTTGTGCAAGTCAAAGTTACCTGCTGTGGCTCTTGTTTAAACTAGACCAGCATGAGCCAGTTCTGGCATGTAGATGTACATAATCTCAGTAGTGCTTGAGATACTTGCTTGCACTTGCTCCTCTGTTCTCCTACTTTACTACATTTGGGAGGAAATAATGTACTTCGTCCCTTTTACCTCTTAACATATGATTGGTTTATAAAAGTCAATGCTGTACATAAAACCAATCAGGTTAAAATTAACTCCACTTTATCCAATTACCACAGTAAAATGCTACTCATACATTATGTTGATGAAGGTTCTCAGCCATCCAGGTCATGGCAAATCTAGGTGCTGTATCGCACGCAACTGGACTTGTTTCAGTTTCTTGAAGATGTTTCACCTCTCATCATCCAAGAGGCTCAGTTCTGACCAACTGGAGGGGAGTTGCAGGCTATTAAACTGTGTGGGAGTGTCCTTACAGAGTCGTTACGGACACATGAGCTCTGAGTTTCAGAGTCGTTAGGGCTACAGAAGTGGAACAGTGAAGGAAATAAATCCGAGCACTGACCATCACAACCAGTAGTTACCACAAAACATACGCACAAAATAATCACAATCTCAGAGAGACAAAGGAAGAGAGCCACGACTTACTTAAGTGTGTAATCAGGATAATGACGTTGACACTGATCATTAGATTATAACTGCCACATTCATGTGAAACACAATTTCACTGTTGGTTTTGTAGTCCTATTTGTATAGGACTACAACTAATAATTATTTTTTTGCTATGGGCTGATTTCTAATGATTTCCTCCATTAATCACATGTTTTTAAGCTGGAACCTTCAGATCTAACTAATAAAACAGTCAAACAATTGTAATGAAGTTAAAAAGAGCATCTGTGACATTTAACAGAGATTTAAACATCTCTGTCACTACACATGGATAGTAAGCATAAACTGTCTGTCAGATGACTTTAATATTACATTTCTGGTGATTTAATGTAACTACAAAGTAAAGTCCTTCAGTGACTTCCTTAAGTTATTGATGCTAAATTGCTCAACAACAACAAGAAGGTTGAACTGATTTCAAAGTTCACTTACTCAACGTTTATCTTCCTGATGAACAGATAAAAATGTTGCTATGCTTTTCTTTCTGGGCTGGTGTGCACAACATGTAACCTCACATACAAACACAGTCGTCCCTCTGTATAACAGTCTGTGGACAGGCTGGAATAAACACTCTCCCTGCAGTTTTCTGTCTAAATGTGTAAACTACAGAACATTAGGTCTTACTTGCGGCGCAGAGGTCTCCCTTGGCTGTCTGACCACCAGTGGAGGAATGTGAAGCTCTCCGCCCTCCAGAGATTATGACGTCCCCTTCCACCAATAGGAGAGCTGCAGAGTCATAAACAGGGACAAGACAACTGGCGCCACCTGTCGGCAAGACTGGGAACAGCTGCAGCTATCTGCACATCTGTTGGGGCCCAAAGATGAAAAATAAAATAAAATAAAATAAAATAAACATACATGATTTATACACTCATTCTATATATTATATATGATATAGCCTTCTGTTCATTACATTGTGTGGCCAGTTCGTTACATTGTGTGACCAGTGATGTAATGTAAAAAAAGTACGTATACTCAAGTCCTGTACTTAAGTAAAATCTTTACTTGAGTATTTCCGTATTTCTGCTACTGTATTCTGCCACTGCACTGCATTAAGGAGGCAAATATCAGATTTATAATAAAAAAAAACAAAAAAACAAAACAAACATTGTTTCTGATATCTAGAAAAATGCTGAATATCGGCTCTAATAATCGTTCTACCCATACTAAATAGTATATAAGTACATTTCTTCTTCTTTAAGTGTTTTGTATGGTTGACTTTCACTTTTACCAAAGTAATATCTTTAATATGACTTTGGGTACTTTGTACAACACTGCCTACTACAGGCCAATCAACTGACTTTTACATTCCCTGTTTTTGACCTGAAAAGTGCAGAAATATAATGTGTTAAAACATTATTAGTTTTCACAATAGAAATATAAACATAATTAATTAATTGCTCTTGTATTTATTTATTATTTTACTTGAATTGTATTAAGTAGAGTACAGCTGTCAGTGGTCAGTCTCATAAAACCTATAAAATAATCATTATAAAAAAGTGTGACGTGTCTAAATGTTTCCATTATTTAATTACCTCTCATTATTTATTTATACTTTCTATATTTATCTGTTCTTATTTCTGTAATGTCTCCTCTGGGGATCAATAAAGGCTCATCCTATCTTATTTCAGCACTTATTTACTTATTTCCTCATTTAGTTTCCATGTTTATTTATGTATTCATCAATGTGGAGACACTCCTCTGCTTACATAGTATCATTAATATCTATAAATACATATAAATGTTTTTCTCCAACATTACATTTACATGCAGTGTATATTAAACAGCTGAAATACAAGTTAATGGCAAAGGCCTCATATTTCATCTCGTTATCTCAGTGACATCTAATCAGCTCTAACAGGGGGATACCATTAAAATCCTATTTATCTGGTGGCGATTGCTGTTTTTTCTGCTTAGTTGAACAGATTTCTAAAATACTGCAGTCTTGGTTTGTTTCGTATTGTAGGGTTTTCTGTCTCGCTGTTGTTTATATAAGAGGGCACTATGAAACAACATACAACATATTCAAAACCTCAAGGTTAAAATGTTGCTAATGTTGATGTCTTATCATCCAGAAAAAAATGCTGCTCAATAGATTTTCTGTTTCCTTTCTATGCTCGTGCACATGATTACACTTCCTGCCTCTGTCCAACAAAACAGGATGTCCTAATGATATCCTCATTATAACCACAGACGGCGAAGGCCTATATTCTCTATGCTGGTTATGGGTTAGCCTACATTTCTTGATATGAGTGAACTTCACATAAACAGCTTATTTCTTCACATTAAATAAAGTGTTCCCTCTTTCTCTTTTACAGTGTCGACCAAGGGTCATGGGAAGCTTTTTACATTTCTACCACAAGGTGGCAGCAGTGTTGTTTGGAGATTCATTTCCTGTTGTCCAGATGCTGCCTTCATGCACTCCTCGAAGATATCTTTACAGTAATTAAGCTGTGATTACAAGTGTTTGCACATGTGAATGCTCCAGGCCTGTGTTTGAAATAGAAAATAGAAATACAAAACATGCTCATACACAGCGCTGTTAAACAAAGTTGAGTAGTAAAATATCTTCTTCTAAAATACGTCTTCCAACCTCTAAATGTCAAATCAAAACTCAATCTAAAAGAATAAAAAACATGATTCAATTCTTCAGTTGTTGACCTATAATAATATCCTCTTCTCTGACACATGTTCGTAGGCTTTGTCTCTGAAGTTTCCTGACAGCATTTGAAGGCAGCGGTGAATGACCGCAGGCACACGACCCCCAGTGAGCAATCAATTGTTCTCATTTGTAAACATGAAGGAATCCAATCAGTCAAAATGACACACAAGTAGTAGGTTATCGTACGTAATTGAATCGCCTGATGAATAGATGGAAATTAAACTTTTTTTGAGACTTAAAAAAATCTAGAATCAGACCTGTTGCACCTCTGTTTATTCAAGCGTTAATGATTTAACCAAACCTACAACAAAACATTGGTTAACATTGGGTTTAATTGTCCATTACATTTTACCCTTGGCTAACAAAAGAGGATAACTCAGGACTTACTGCTGTCCAAACAAACCAGATACAGGCCGACAATGTCTCACCAAATTTTGTTATTCCCTTTGAGAATTCAGAAAAGGTTTCTCAGAACAGAAATGTATCCTACAGTTAATAAAATGCAAGAAAAGGTGAGCTGACAATTCATTTATTAGCAAGTTAAATAAATAAACCTTCACTCTACCTATTTTTATATGTCTGAAACGTATTATTTATATCACATTAGTATGTTGGTCAGCAGTATGAGGACATTGATTCCCTAGTTATTGCAGTCAAGGAAAAAAACGACAAACGTCTCCAAACGTGAAGCGGACCAGGAATTGGAGTGGAAGAGGGCAATAACCTCCGGTGCACAATGTTTGAATGTCAACACACTGCTGGTGCTCGGATGAAAAGTAAAACTGTGTTGTAGCTTTAGTGCCTGTGTGACTTTTGAGAAACAGTGTGGATATTATGGGATAATGTTAAACGCATAACCACAATTTAACAGTAGCAACAGTATGGAAGAGTGTTAGAGTGAGCAATGTCTGTTATTGTAGATATACTAGCTAATTTTGCTAATATTAGCTGACATTAGCCTCCGTAAGCTACTGGTCACACCAGACTAAGTATCAAAACTATGGAGTGTATTGAATTGAGTAAAATGTGTTGAATAACAGTTATACTTATCGTTCATAAGAAGAAGAATGTTTTATTTCTTTTTTAAAAAGTTAATAACTGCTTAAAAAGTAGCATAATTAGCTAACGTGGTGTGTTTGTAGATGCAATCCCAGCCTTTTGACACACAGTAATTCTGATGCTTAAGTGGGGAAGAGTTTTAAGAGTCTTTAACTCTTACTCTTTTAAAAAGTAAAACTTATAATGCACAAAATAAGCTACGATCACACTACATGATGTAGCACAAACGGTTGTATCTGAAAATGTCCTGAGGCCACAGCACTGGACACAAAATGGCCCTCCACTGTCAGCAATGCTGATACACTGACAGAGCACATTAGGTTAATACTGGGGCTGTCAACCATTAAAAATTAATCTAATTAATTACGAGCTTATTTGCTATAAGCATTTGAAGACATTTCAGTGCAAATTGATTTTGGTAGATGAGCGAATCAATGAATAAATGCACTTTCTGAACTTTAAAAGGAGGTTATGTTAATATTTTAATGTATAATACATGAAGCTAAATTGGGGTTTACGTCTATTAGACACATCGTCTACTTTTAGATTTCCTTGATTATTCACACTTCATTTTTTTCTTTTCTTACATTCCTTTAAGGCTTTGGACACCGTCAGGGAATAACGTTGTTAATTCTCATTAACTCGGGATGTTTGGCTTTGAAGATTTCTTTTGTAATGCAAAGGAAACACTGTATAGTAATCCCAATTGTAAGTCTTTTCAATAAATCGAGTGATCGGTCCACTGAAGCTGTTTTTAAAGGCCGGCTCTCAGAACGCTCTAAAGCCATCAGAGTAATTGAAGAATTGTCCACTAAAGCCTCTCGTCTTTGCTTAAACCCTATTAATCCCTGCACTAATCAGGACCTTTCAGTTTCAGGGTCCATCAAATCGTGTCAAGTCTTGGAGAAAGAAATCCAAACACTCCAAACACAACAGTTTGCTTCACGCTTCTTCTTGGTTATTAGTATTAGGCGCCCGACTGACAGGCAGGCTGGCGTTATAATCCAGTGTACCATGTTAGCAAACAACTGGACAAGATTTACATGTTTTAAAAACTTAAACAAACAGGTGTCTGCTCTGTAGGAGCACATTAGTATATGATTCACAAAGAATATTGTGAGAAGGATTACACAACACTCATTTAAAAGCTATTACCTGTGAGAATTCATCAGTAAGGATGCAGTAACAGGGAAATGTTTGCCCGCCGGGGTCAGTGGCCTAAACCGACAGGACACTTACCCTCAAACAAAACACTCTGACCCTGAGTGCCAACCAAGCCCAAATCTGCTCAATAAGAGCACGTGACTCGCTACCAAGGTGCACAGTGTGTCCTCCTACACACCAGTGACAAGGCACCACTACTACAACTAACTGGAGGACAAAACAGCTGCATGTCTGGATACCGTACGGCCTTTTCTCTCTGAGCCCAGGATTAGTTTCAATCGCAGATACGATTGTTTTGTTCTTAAAAAGGAAACGTGCAGGTAAGTTTCTCATTTTTAAACGGGCTCGTAATGTCTAATTTTATTTTTCCTTTAAAGTGGATGACAGCTAAATAAAATAAAAAAAAACCTACTTTCAAGTGGGATTTAAATTCTGACATGACAGTCACACAGTAATTATTCTAGTTTTGGACACCTGAAAAGCGCTTTAATTCTTGCTTTTCCCAGATGAGTCAACATGCCGACTGGATCAGTGAGACTGCAGAGCATTAAAAAACTGGGACAGGAGAACCAAAGCTATGACTTCTCAGATGAAGGTAACACACTTTCATGTTAACTTTTCGAGGCAGAAATGCTTCAAAATGATCAAATCTTATTGAGAATAAGAAATTATGTTTCAGCTAGAGATGCAAAGTGCAAAAAAGTTGAATGCTTTTTATTTTATTGTGTTGCAGAACCAGCTGGCTCCTATATGTAAGTATTCTGTGGAGTATTTTATGTATATCTTATTGTTTTAAAGGTGCACTATGTAGTTTTTATGCCTTAACTTACTAAATTATCAAACTCTCTTTGTTTTCACGACTGAATAAACTGAATAAACAAACTGACCTTAAAGGACAACACAATTTATACTGTTTTACTTTGTTTATATGTGGCGGACCCTGCCACATTTCTAGCTTCAAACAGTATTTCCTCTGAGAACAGCTTGTTTATTCAGTTATGGAAAAAATAAACACTTCTGAGTTTGTATTATTACCTCATTAATATTGTAAATATTGAGTTCAAATGTACTCACAACTTCATAGTGCCCCTTTAAGATCTAAAAAACGGAGTATTACTTACTGTTTTTGTAGAAGAGGACTGCTTTTTCTCTGGGCTTTGGTGTCAGTGTGGATGTACAGTCAGTCTGCTGGAATGTATTTTAATATTTAAGCATGATTTCACAATGTAAGTGCAAAGTGCAGCGATCAAACAGAAGCAAAAAAGAAAAAGAACAAAAGAAGCAAACAGAATGGGCAGTCTCAAATGTGCTATCAACCTGAACGGGAACAACTCGGCTACAATGTGTGGCCGTCAGCCCTTTCACAAGAAATCTAGTAGCTAGAAAGAGAGTTGTTTATGAGGAGTTCAATGACCTTGACCGTGTGTATGTATTTATGTATGAAGGCAGGGGTTTATTCAGCCTTTATATTTAGTCTTTAACAGCTTCACAAAGGAGCACAAATCCTGTTTACTGATGCATTTATATATCATACATTCTTGTTGGTTGCTATCAACAAGTCCCTTTGAGTTTACTAATGCTGGCCCTGAGCTAAACACAATGCAGCTTCAGAAAACAGAGACTGAAAACTAAAGACTGTTTAATTGTCAATTAACCTGTTGATTATTCTCAATGAATCGATAAGTTGCTTGGTTTATAATATGTCCTATCAGTGTTCAACAAATCCCAAGATGACATCACAACAACACAATTATATCCAATTTACTGTCACTGAGGAGTAAAGAAAGCAGAAAATATTCACATTTTAGAAACTGAAATCAGAGAATTTTACTTTAATTTTAAAAATTACTCAAACTAATGAATTGATTATCAAAATAGTTGACTAACTAATCGTCTAGTTGATTAATCGTTGCAGCTCTAATCTGAACTAATGTCTTTTTTATAACCAGTAAGTTTGCATTGTTTTCTTTTCTTTTCTAAATGCTGTGCATGTGTTGAGCTCTCAGGGCATCCCTACGTTAATGGTTGATTTATCAACATTTAAAGTTAACGTGATGAAGTTGTGTTATTGAGTGACGTAGTATGTTTAGTAGGTCACAGTATCCTCTGTTTTCTTCCATTCAGGTCCATGACAGCTTCAAAGGACAATGAGAAGTGAGTAAAATATTGAGGCTTTGGATAGTTTGCATATTGGGTAGGTTGCCACATTGGATAGTTTGCCACATTGGGTAGTTTGCCACATTGGGTAGTTTGCCACATTGGGTAGGTTGCCACATTGGGTAGGTTGCCACATTGGGTAGGTTGCCACATTTGGTAGGTTGCCACATTGGGTAAGTTGCCACATTGGATAGGTTGCCACATTGGGTAGGTCGCCACCTCAATAAAAAACTGATTTTGTTTTCCAAACAGAGATCAAGGAAAAGAGCAGCAACCAGCGATCAGGGTCGGCTTCTTTCAGCTGGTAAAATACCCTCCGGTTTTTCATTCTTCACTCTGAAACATTTCCCCTTTTTCTTCATCTCTTCTTGTGTATTTGTGCATTTTCTTCCCAGTTCCGGTTTGCCACGTGCCACGACGTGCTGATGATGGTGATAGGTAGCGTATGCGCCGTGCTGCACGGCTCGGCCCAGCCGCTCATGCTGCTGGTGTTCGGCATGCTCACCGACACCTTCATCGAGTACGACGTGGAGCTGAACGAGCTGATGGACGACAGGAAGGAGTGCGTGAACAACACTATCCAGTGGAAGAGGAACTACACTGCAGCGAACAGCCAGAACCAGTCAGACTGGTTCATGCACAATTCAACATGGGAGATGCTCGGACCGCTGAAAGCCAGGCCATGTGGGTAAGTGGGTTGTGTGTAATGCATGAGGTTGGCTTTTTCCAACATCGAATATAGTGTAGGATGTGACATTAAAAGTTTGAGATCTGTGTTTAAGTGTGTATGTGGTTTTGTAGTCCTCATGTGTATGATTTATTTATCTTTCAGGCTTCTCGACATTGAATATGAAATGACATTATTTGCCTTCTATTATGTTGGAATTGGAGCAGCTGTCTTCTTGCTGGGATACTTTCAGGTTGGTCTTAAAATGTCACTTTTTTCACACAAAGAGAGACATCTAAAATTAGATTAGTCTCTGACATCCTTTGCTTTCACTTAAATCCAATCAGCACGACACAATTTGATCCTATCTAGCTATGAAGTCTTGAGGAAAATTGAGCAACATCCGAAATCTTCCTCTGAAATGTTGTTAACTGCGTGGCAACAGATCAGACAGTCATCAAACTCCAAATTCATGAGTAAAATCACCGAAAAGGCTTTTTTTTTTCCTCCCAACAACCCTCTGAGCCATGAACAATAGTTTGGATGCTTTCCAGTCAAGACTTTGTCCACAACACCAACGGAGGCAGCTCTTATTAAGGTTACATGAAATTATATCCAGACGGTAGTAAAATGTCTTGGATCTCAGTGCGTTAGAGATTTAGAAGTAAACTTTCAGGAAAGAATGATCCAACTCAAATCGCGAAGAGTTGGAGATATCCTGACTTTGAGTGCCTATGGATCAAACTGCTTGATCCTACATATCCCATAAAGCACCTCGATAGCATTCCCTCGGCTGCCCTGTGTGCTTTTATATCCAGCAACAGCAACAACATTGAAGAAATCTGACTATAACCTCTGTTTTTACAACTGACAGATCTCCCTGTGGGTGACAGCCGCTGCCAGGCAGATTAAGCTCATCAGAAACATGTATTTCAGCAAAGTGATGAGGATGGAGATCGGCTGGTTTGACTGCACCTCCGTAGGGGAGCTCAACACTCGCATGTCAGAGTGAGTGGCACGATGATCGCGCGATCTCTGCTTCGTAGAGTATTTCTGGAGTTGTGGTGTGTATGTAATAAACTGGTTGTATCTGTATTACAGCGATATCAACAAGATCAACGATGCCATGGCGGATCAAGTCGCCATTTTTCTGCAGCGCTTCACCACATTTGTGTGTGGTTTCAGCATCGGCTTTGTGAAAGGATGGAAGTTAACTCTTGTCATTGTCGCAGCGAGTCCACTGATCGGTGTTGGAGCTGGTCTTATGGCTCTGGTGAGACCCAGAGTCTTGAATGTCCTGACTTGAATTGACTTTATTTGATTTCTCTTGATCTGACTTTATTTTACTTGACCTGGCCCGACTTAAACTCTCTATATCTCTATAAGTTCTCTTGACATGATTTCTCTTGACTTGACCTTGCTTGATCTCTCTTGACTTAGTACGTCTTGAAAATCTGTTCTCAGAGGAAAATAAGGTTCCCTACCCCTACTTTCTCTTGTCTTCTCAATCAACTTTGCCTCTTTCTGTTTTTCCTCCAGTTTGTGGCAAAGCTAACAGGGATGGAGCTGCAGGCCTACGCCAAGGCTGGAGCTGTAGCCGACGAGGTCCTTTCATCCATCAGGACTGTGGCTGCTTTTGGTGGAGAGTTAAAAGAAGTTCAGAGGTAATATCTGCCAGATTACTTTTTTAAATTTTCCTATATAAATGCAGCTGAGGTGAGCTCCATCCTTCTCCTGTACAGGTACGACAAGAACTTGGTCTCAGCGCAGCGCTGGGGCATCAGAAAAGGTCTGATCATGGGCTTTTTCACCGGATACATGTGGCTGATCATCTTTCTGTGCTATGGACTGGCCTTCTGGTATGGCTCCAGTCTGGTGGTGGACACTGCCGAGTACACACCAGGAACACTAATGCAGGTAAACCACTGACCACAGTGATAGAATCCATTTCCTGTCTCTTTTAACCGTTTTTTAAAGCGTTTTCTTGCTGGATCTAAACTTCTGGTTACGTTTTTTGATTGGATGTTTCTTGTAACAGGCTAAGAGTGTTTCTGCGGCCCTAATATACTGACCTCTTCATTCCAGGTGTTCTTCGGTGTTTTGGTAGCGGCCATGAATCTGGGGCAGGCCTCCCCATGTCTGGAGGCGTTCGCTGCAGGTCGCGGAGCTGCTACCATCATCTTTGAGACTATCGACAGAGTGAGAACGCTTGATGTTATAATTATTTTGCATGATTTTGATCCTTACAAGGTCAGTTATTTTCAAAGTTAACCTCTGCTTCTTGTTGACAAGTCTCATTTTTCATGTCACTGCCAGGAGCCTGAGATCGATTGTTTATCTGAGGCTGGATATAAGCTCGACAGGGTCAAAGGAGATATTGAGTTTCACAATGTGACCTTCTACTACCCCTCCAGACCTGAAGTCAAGGTACTCGCAGGCTTTACATTTGTTATCATATATAACTAGAAACTCTCTTCATCAGTGTGACTTGTAACAGGGAGTCATGTGATCTCTCCTCAGATCCTGGACCAGCTCAGTGTTGCAGTGAAGTCAGGCGAGACCACAGCCTTTGTGGGCCCGAGCGGAGCTGGGAAGAGTACCGCTATACAGCTCATCCAGCGCTTCTACGACCCGAAAGAGGGAATGGTAGGTTTGACTTTTGTCAGCATCTGACATGAAGGATTCCCTCGACACACTGAAGCTGCTGCCTTCCTTTGTCTAAGCTTTATTCCAGTGGTTTCAAAAATAACCATCCCCTCGGGTGATAGAAGTACATGATAATCTGTTTCATTATTCAGCCAATGGGTCCTAACAGCCTCATTTTTCACTTTTACTAGAATTAGAGGTCTTTGCACACCTTCTTTTCTTCCTTTCAACATCTAAAGAAGGAAATAGCCTCTTCTCCCCACTACACTAACAACCCCACCATTTGAAAGTAACATAGCAGGGGGGGGGAAATGCCACAAATCACAGCAGCACAGTACTTTAATAGCACCATCCATCAATGTGAGCAAAACCAGTTTCTCTCTGTGCCCTCCATTTCAGGTGACATTGGACGGTCATGACATCAGAGGGCTCAACATCCAATGGCTGCGCTCGCTGATTGGCATTGTGGAGCAGGAGCCTGTGCTGTTCGCCACCACCATCGCTGAGAATATACGCTACGGCCGACCCGGCGTCTCCATGGAGGACATCATCACTGCCACGAAGGAGGCCAATGCCTACAACTTCATCTTGGACCTGCCACAGGTGAAGTTGCTTATGCTCATGGGCAAAATAGTACAGATTCAAAGTAGTTTTGACAACCAACAGGCCCGATAACTTCCCCTGTCATTTTAAATCTGACAGAAATTCGACACCTTGGTCGGGGAGGGCGGAGGTCAGATGAGCGGCGGTCAGAAGCAGCGTATTGCCATCGCTCGAGCACTCGTCAGGAATCCTCGTATCCTGCTGCTGGACATGGCGACCTCTGCCCTTGACAACGAGAGCGAGGCGGTAGTTCAAGAAGCTTTAGACAAAGTAAGTCCGACTGATCTGCGTGATGAATTCGCTCCTGTTTTTTATCTCTAAATCCTCCAGTCAGGGTCCTTTCAAAATGTATTCAGCGCTCTGTTGTATTCAATGTAATTTGCTTGTTCTGCAATAAAAAAATTAATGATACAAAAAGAAGAAAATCGATGCAGCAGAGAGAGATGAACGAAAGGGTTGCACATATTAAATTTCCGAGTCAAGGAAGACAAAATATTCACATTTCACTTGTTTATTTGGCTCGCAGCACAACAGTTAAAAACTCTGGAGAAGGTTCTGTGTCGAGCCGAATGAACAAGTAAAGAGTATTTTTTCTCTTTTTTTGGAATATGCTCCCTGGCTTTTTTTTGGGTCTAGCGCTCCGCTGAGAATCCCAATTGTTGTAACTTCCTTTTCGCAATATTGACTTTTTTATTCCTTGGCAAAACCGGGGGCATTACTCATAATTCAACTCAAATGTGTGTCAAAGACTCTCGTGTGTTATCCTAGTAGCTGCTAATGTAGCCTGGAGCTGCTAGCATCTAGACTTTGAAGTGCAGAATCGGTTTTGTTTCCCTTTAAAGAAGGAAATCTCAAAGTGAGAGCTTTAAAGGAATAAAGAAATGGACACGTATTTATTACAAATACAGTTTTCGACATGAGATTAAAGCTGCTGTAAGCGTTGTTGTTGTTTCGGCTCACTTCTTGTCCATTTCGCAGTTAGAAATCTCGTCCTTCCTCTCTACATCACCACACTTGCATGACTCCTTTTCTTTCTTTGAGGCAGCTCTCTTTGCCTCTTTCTTTTCTTCTAGCGTTTTTCTTCACTTGGCTGCAAAATATTGACAAAATGTGAGGCTAAACTTAATATTTTTGGCCCAGATTTTGGGTTGGGTGGATGTGAGGTTTATTCACAATCAGATAACCACCCTCCAAAAAAGAAATCAGGATTTTTACAGATGCATTAATTAAGAATTTTGGTTTAAAACATTCAAAAATTAAATCAAATTATTAACAGAATATGAAAGAAAGTTTTCATGTTATGTCAATGCTAACTAGCTAGCCTCATGCCTGAAAACCTCTTTCTCCTAGGGGTCCAGAACTCCTGTGCTAGCAGTGTTAACACCAACACTCCCTCAGTAGCCCAGTTAGCCTAGCAGCTAGCAGGGCTAACTAGGCTAACAACTGAGAGAAACAGCAGTCATGTAAACACAATCCACTGAGCAGCAGTTAGCAGCACCTTTTAAACTACCGAGAGTGTTTTTTTTACAACATTTGATTTCATCGTAGGTACGCATGGGTCGCACCACCATCTCCATTGCCCACCGGCTGTCCACCATAAAGAACGCCGATGTGATCGTTGGCTTTGAGCACGGCCGAGCTGTGGAGAAGGGCAAACACAACGAGCTGCTGGAGAGGAAGGGAGTCTACTTCACTCTCGTCACCCTGCAGAGCCAAGGAGACAAGGCTCTGAACGAGAAGGCCCGGGAAAGTAGGTCCAGCAGCGTAAAGTTCAAATATTTGACCCAGGATCCACTGATTGTGTGCTAATTCAATCGATCTCTTGCACTAGTGGCTAATAAAGAAGAAGAGACGGAGAAGCTATCCAGGGCGGGAAGCTACCGCAGCAGTTTGAGGTATCACACGGACACATTCCCAATCACCCCCTGCCCTTTATCACTTGCTCATTTGCTTCCTTGTGTATAATATCCATCTACGTGGTCCTGGCTGTGCATCTAAATTGGATTTTACAGTCTGAAATTGAGTTGTGTCACAGCCGAAACTGATACCTTCATTTACTTAATTACCCTTTTACATTTAGCTGACACTATCATCCAGAGCCACTCGCAAACGGTACGGCAGCAGAGGAGGCTTGAGGTCCTCTATCAAAACCATTACAAGAGCCCAGTAATGAGTGCAACAAGAAGAACAGCAGCAGTCAAGGAGCGACAATATATTGTCCTTAGACCACTCGTGCATGAAGTGATGGATAAAAACAGTTGGGAAACCTTTTTTTTCTTCGACCTGGTAAATTTTCTATGTTTTGCAGGGCCTCGATCCGCCAGCGTTCCCGATCTCAGCTGTCCAAGCTGATGCCGGACTCTGTTTCCATGACGGGAGAGCTCGGCCCCAGAGCTTACTCTGTGTCACAGGCAGACAAATCTAAGGTGTGCATACATTTTTATGTGTGGGAGTGTAAGACCACTAGTGAGAAACGCTCCTGGCGTTGTATTTGTTTTTTTCTATATCAACAGCATACACAGATAATCGCTTTTACTGCCTGCTGATGTCTACGTGTCTGTGTTAACTCAGAATGCCATCCCAGAGGAGGATGAGGAAGAGGTCGTGGAGCCGGCTCCAGTCGCCAGGATCCTCAAGTACAACGTACCTGAGTGGCCCTATATGCTTTTTGGATCCTTTGGGGCCGCCATAAACGGAGGAGTCAACCCGGTCTACGCTCTGCTGTTCAGTCAGATCTTGGCGGTGAGGTTCACGTTCATTTTAAATGCCTTAAAGCCACTATATGTAGATTTTGACATGTAAGATAGTGGAAGGATGTAGCTAATTTTAAAGGAGTTGTACACTATTTCTTAGAAGGCTAACTGGTTTCACTTGTAGCCTATCACAATCAATGTATGACATAGCATAAATTGCCTGTTTAAGCTAGCTGTGTTGGTAATCCTATAAAGTTTGAGAACACATCAAAGTCAGTATAACGTTTTGTTGACATTGTGCAGCATAACATGCTAACTAGCTGGGAACCGGCTTGCACTAGGCAGTCATATACCCCTCTGAGCTGGCTAGCTTGCTAGTTGTTAGCTAGCAAGATAGTTAGCAAGTAATCTTGGTGTCATTGCGTAATTGTTGGAGGACGATGCTTCTTTGGGGCAGTTTATATGAAAACAGGGTTAAAAAAAAATTGGATGGTGCGACTGAGCTAACAAGCTACGATAGCTTCCTCCATTTTGGACTCTAACGTTCCTGTTTTAAATGCTAGTGTTTAAACTGAGCCATTTTTCCCCCTTATTTTGCAGGTATGTATACCTGTCTCGAAAAAACTAATTCTATATTTACATAAAAATCTACATATGGTGGCTTTAAACCGTCGTCGTGATCTATAAATAATCTGAATAACTGGATCAAGCTTGATGTTCTGTGTCATCAGTAAAACCTTATGTAAAAATTATAATTACCTCTATGTAAATATATATGCTAATGATTTATTATCATATATTATCACATTGATTAAGTAATAAATGCTCAAGGCCTGATTAACATTGTGTTTTGTATGTGTATGTGTGTGTGTGTGTGTGTGTGTGTAGACATTCTCAATAACAGATCCCGAGGTTCAGAGGAGGGAGATTGATAGTGTCTGCGTGTTCTTCGTCATGGTCGGCGTGGTCTCTTTCTTCACCCAGATGCTGCAGGTAGAGTAGCAGAAAGACTGATTGTGCTCCTGCCTTCACCCCCTGCTTGTGTTCAAGGTTGTGGGAAAGTCACAAGAGACCTCCTTTACTTTAACAAATTAATACCTCCCTCGGATGAAACGGATCGTCCTACGTCCTGCTGAGACGCTGCTCCAGAACTGCGTCATCAGTCCTGACCCCCTGGTGGAGGGGAAGACAAAGACATGTTAATATATTATATTAAATTATGTTGAAGATCCCGGTGGAGGTATTTTGAATTTAATAAGCACTTCCCGTGTTTGTCTCACCAGGGTTACGCCTTCTCCAAGTCTGGAGAGCTGCTGACCCGCAGGTTAAGGCGGCTCGGCTTCCATGCCATGCTGGGTCAAGAGATCGGCTGGTTTGACGATCACAGAAACAGCCCTGGAGCTCTGACCACGCGTCTGGCGACCGATGCCTCGCAAGTCCAAGGAGTGAGCTGCAGCCTTCATATAAAACGATAATGATTTTTAAAAGTGATTCAGTCCAACATTCAGCGATAAAACTGAATTTATTTAAAAAGCTGATGAGGTGAGATTTATCCAATGCAGCAGGCCATTCGTCTGGTGATAAAACATAATTTGATTTAAAACGATTTTATAATACATCGTGCTCACATCCTGCAGAGTCACACACAGTGAGAGGGCAGAGCGCTACAGAGGCAATGAAGTCAACAACAAAAGTTTTGGGGGGTTTTCGGGCTGTCTGGAAGCTTGTAATGTCTCTACTTTATGACTTTTAGGTGGATTATTTTAGCCCTCGCAAAAACATCGACATGACCTACATAACACATAAAATATGCTCTCTGTTGTTGGGTATTCATCAGGAAATGTAGAGAAACATGGAAACTTCCAACGAAATGTCTTACATGCCCATTTTTAATAGAAATAAAGTATTTAACAACATTTATAGCCTCCTTTTTGGAATTAAATGTGCCTGCAGGGCATCTGTCAGCCCATTTACTATTTATATTGAAATTAACAGAGTAAATTAATGTATAATTTCCCAGATAGCACACATATGTCTTACAGATGTCGGCCCAATGAATAAAAGTTATTGACATCTTGAGTAAAGTGACTTATTTCTTCTGTTCCTCAGGCCACAGGCTCGCAGATCGGCATGATCGTCAACTCTCTGACCAACATCGGCGTGGCCGTCCTCATGTCCTTCTACTTCAGCTGGAAGCTCACGCTGCTCATCCTGTGCTTCCTGCCGTTCATCGCCCTGTCGGGTGGCTTCCAGGCTAAGATGCTGACAGGGTTTGCGAAGGAGGACAAGGCGGCCATGGAGGCAGCCGGACAGGTCGGATATCTACTCAACTCCTTTATTTATCAGCCCCCTGTTTGAAAATACCACAGTTCTGATGATGAACGCAAAAAGCATCATCTCGATAATCCTGCTAAACTTTAAGGTAGAAGGTGACATCAGCTGACATATCTACTGACAGCAGATACAGACAGCTTAACAACAGTGTCTATTTTAGGCTCCAGGTTTCAGCTTTTTCTCTCCATCACCGAAGAAAAGCTCCACGGCCCTGCAGCTGAACTCAGATCTCGGTACAAAAGCAGTTTATTAGGCGCTCCTGTAATTTTGGCAAGTTCGGAACGGAGCTCGCGCTGTCAGGCTCGACTCCCGCCGAGGCCACCCATGCTTAAAATGCAGTGAAACACACAGTGGATAAAACCTCAGGCCAGGAAGAGCAGGAAAGTTCACAATCAAAGAAAAAGTAGTCAATTTACCATGAACTTTCTTTTACGCTATCTTAATCATCCCCATGCAGTAAACCTTACCCATCCAAATAAAGTGGATTAGATGAAAGTTTAATGATCCCTATGGGGGGAAATTGGCTTACTGCAGCAGCATAAAATAGGATATAGATAAGAGGGGAGCAAATGCTTTATCTATATCTTACCCCCCTTCACACATTAAAAACACATAGGAGTTATGTGCAGCTTCTGTTCAGCTATCAGCCTTTTTTCCCTGTTTTTAATCTGGTATTGGAATTTCAACCTGAGTCGTCTATTTACAGATCTCTGGTGAGGCACTAAACAACATCCGCACCATCGCAGGCCTGGGGAAAGAGAGGCGCTTCGTGGACACATACGCGGCCCAGCTTGAAGCTCCGTACGAAGCGGCCCTGAAGAAGGCGAATGTGTACGGAGCCTGCTACGGCTTCGCCCAGTGCATCATCTTCTTTACCAACTCCGCCTCCTACAGGTTTGGAGGCTACCTGGTGCGTCAGGAGGGGCTTCACTTCAGCCTGGTGTTCAGGTGAGAGGACGAGGCTGTCGAGTGTGGCGTTGTCCTGTGTGCTCGTTTTGTATTTTTGACTTCTCATGGCTGAAAATCACTTTCAATTCTATCTAACTACATTACAAATCAGGATATTTTCTTTGTAGGCAAGAGGGTTTGCACCAAATGCATGGGTTTAGCATTGGGTTGGCATTAGCGCTCACTCAATACAGCTCTGATACAGCTGTGAGTGAACAGTGAGGTAAAATTAAAGTAACACATGTTTGTAAAGGTAATTTGAATCCCACGTGAGAATGGCTTAAAGGACAACGTTTTTATGTGGCGGACCCCGCCACCTTTCTAGCTTTCAAACAGTGTTCTGGGGACAGAAGCAGGTTGTTTATTCAGTTAAGAAAAAATAATAATTCTGTATTGTATTATTGCCTCAATAATATTGTAAATATTAAAATTCGGAGTTTGAACAGTGCCCCTTTAAAATAAAATTAATCAGTTGCATCAGGAGAGAGTGAGAACCCGACCCTGTGGCGAGCCAGCGGAGGTAGAAAGGGATTGATAGACATGTCACATTACACTGTTTTCCCTGTCAGGGTCATCTCAGCCATCGTCACCAGCGGCACAGCCCTCGGCAGAGCCTCCTCGTACACACCAGACTACGCCAAGGCCAAGATTTCTGCAGCGCGTTTCTTCCAGCTGCTGGACCGTGTGCCTCAGATCAGCGTGTACAGCGACAAGGGAGATAAATGGGTATGAGCGCCTCTGTGATGCTACATGTTACGTGCGGTGTATAAAAAGGATCGATCCAGGAGGGAATCCAGATCTTGATTTCTTATTCCTTTATTGTTGGGCTTATTAATTTTACATCAGTCATGAAAGGAAGGGAAGGAAGGAGGAGGAAAGGAAGGAGAACATCCAAAAGACAGAAATTCCTGATAACACAAGTACACATAGTCCTTTAAGAGATGTAAATCCTTTTGAATAATGAAAGAAGTCGATTCTCAGCGTTAAATAAAACTCTTTACTATCATTGGAGAGTTTTACCTTCCTTCTGTGGACAGGAGGTGGCACCCTAACACACCACGGAAACCAACACTAACCTTTGTACTCTTCATTCTCCCTCCCTCCTCTGCTGTGTTGTCAGGATAACTTCCAAGGGAACATTGACTTCATTGACTGTAAGTTCACCTACCCCACCAGGCCAGACATCCAGGTCCTGAATGGGCTGAATGTGTCGGTGAAGCCCGGTCAGACGCTGGCCTTTGTGGGCAGCAGCGGCTGCGGGAAGAGCACCAGCGTCCAGCTGCTGGAGAGGTTTTATGATCCGGACCAGGGCAGAGTGGTGAGGAGGACTTAAAGCTGAATACTACTTGCAGCAATGTTGTGGTTTTTCCAAATGCCGACTTAAAAAAAATCAAAAGAACAACTCTATTAAAATGTCTCTGAACCATGTAGCCAGAAATACGTATAGGCGTGCTTTTATGTTGGGCTTTAGGCCTGTCTGTCAGCTGCTTATCTGGCCCTGCAGTCTCAGAGTACAGGTGGTTGGATTCAGGTGCATTCTTTGGATATTTCCACCAGGACAGCAGCAAATGAGAGGTCTGACTTTAAAAACAGCCGACCTTATATTGTCCCAGCAGTTGCTGACCTTTATCCAAATGTCAGATATCTCACTCTGACATGAATAAGTCATTTATATCGTCTGCTTTCAGCTTACACTCCCCGTAAGGATCAGCTGTACCTTGAGCGTCATTGTCCAAAGTAAAATCCGTCATTTGTCAAAGTCAAAGAATAATTGCCGGACATTTAGCGTGCTCGGTGATTGAAGCATTTCCGACTCTTCTATGACTTCACTGCATTTATCAATCGGACGTTTATGCTGACTTTGTGCTTTATTTAAAAAAAAAAGAAAAAAAGTGGGCACTCTACGCAGGATGGAGGTTTGTCTTCGTGCCAGTGATGAATCCCTGCCAAGATTCAAACGGCCTTAATTGAGTTGGAAGTGGTTTGGAAACGCGTGGTCCTGATTCTCTGTCTGAGATTTAAAAAGGACAGCATCACCTCTGCGTAGTTAGGAGAGAAATTACATGGAGATGGTGTTATGATAGCTCATTAAGTGGATTGTATTTCCAGTCTTTGATTATTATATCGCTTTCTTCTAATGGTAAAATCGATTGCTTCCCGCAGCTGATTGATGGCCATGACTCAACTCGTGTCAACGTGCCCTTCCTGCGCTCCAAGATCGGCATCGTGTCCCAGGAGCCCATCCTGTTCGACTGCAGCATCGCCGAGAACATCAAGTACGGCGACAACCTGCGGGAGATCAGCATGAACGACGTCATCTCCGCCGCCAAGAAGGCCCAGCTCCACGACTTTGTCATGGGGCTGCCTGAGGTACTGCGGACATGTTGTGTGTGGTGAGGTCACGGCGAGGTTTAGTTCGTCTGGGTTCAGAAAACAGGCAGCGATCATGAACAGAACAAGGTTGCAGGAGAGAGGCTGGTACACACACACACACACACACACACACACACACTGGGCTGGATGTGTGGATGACAGCCAGGTGTGCAAGGTGAGTGTGAGGCTTCAAAATGTATCTCATCTCACAGCTCGGGTCCAGCTAAGACGTTCCTCTTAAGAGCTTTTCCCAAATCTGCTGAGGGCGACTCTGTGGACCGTGATTGGTTCAGACAGGGGACAGGTCTGTGTCAGTGGATGTGAACTAAATAAAATATTCATCATTATAGACTAATCTGCCATCTGATGTATGTGTGTGAGCTCCGAATGCATTCACTGGTTTGACATCGGTTGTGACGGCTTTGGATGAAATACCATTTTAGTTTTTGACCAATCTACGCTCGATAGATCGTATCAGAGTTACGTTTAGTTAACAAACCCAGTGGATATTACTTCAGATTAAAGACACACTCGATTTCTTCTTCTTTCTTCTCTCTCGTGCAGAGACAGCCGGATCGCTTTCTGTTTTCCTGTATTACTGCGTAGTAAATCGACTTGTCAGCGCTCGCTTGGTATTTCTGTAGAATCTTCTTAATACCAGTCAGCCGATGTACACTGAAACTGATACATCTTGCAATAAGCTAATATCGGCTGATGTATCAGCCTGGCAGTGTGTCAGCTCCACATGTCTTCTCTCAGACAGGTCTGACACGCCTCTTATTTTTAAGACTTTCTCTTAAATTGGCCTGTTAGAAGCTACGTTTAGCCTTCAGGAGGATGTGTTGGGAGAAGTGATCGAGGCAAAGAAAGTGGCCTCATGACATTTTGTTCCTGCTGCTTATTGTTTTCTCAAAGGAAAAGGGGGAAGGATTTTTAAACATCACAACAAATAAGATGTGAATGTCCAAAATGGGGAGATTTAGGACATTTAACATAAATCTCCTTTGTTCCTGCTTCAGAAATACGACACGAACGTCGGCGCCCAGGGTTCTCAGTTGTCTCGCGGTCAGAAGCAGCGCATCGCCATCGCCAGGGCGATCATACGCGACCCCAAGATCCTGCTCCTGGACGAGGCCACCTCGGCCCTGGACACCGAGAGCGAGAAGGTAACGCTTCATTAAACTCTGAACAGCAGCGTCATCGTTTGCTGAATCCACAAACCTCACATGACAGCGCCGTGCAGCTGCTTGATATTCTCCGGGCACGGAGAGCGAGGAGAGCATGCAGTTAATTATTATTATCATTAACATCATTATCATTCATCATCTCTATTATTATCACCAGCGGCTCACAGTTCACGCCAACCCTCCAGTAGAGCCTCTTAAAGATGAATGTAGTCTGTTGGCCTGTGCTGTAGCTTTTCCAGCTCAAAAAAGGCTGAACCACGCTGAGGACAAAGAGGCCTCTGCAGCGCACTGAAGCATTCTAATGACAGTAATCAACGAATGATTGTGAAATTGCTATAATTGTGTCTGCGCCATGGGAGAACTGATGATGGCTCCCGCCTGCGCCTGTCCATGAACGCCGCTTCATGTGTGTGTTATTCGACAGACGGTGCAGGAGGCCCTGGACAAAGCCAGAGAGGGACGGACCTGCATCGTTATCGCACATCGCCTGTCCACCATCCAGAACTCCGACATTATCGCCGTCATGTCCAGGGGCTTCCTGATGGAGAAGGGATCGCACGACCAGCTCATGGCCCTGAAGGGAGCGTACTACAAGCTGGTTACCACAGGAGCACCAATCAGCTAAGCGCTCGGGGAAACAGCACAATAAGCAAGGCAGCGGAGAGAAACGAATGTATGGCAGTGTTACTGCCGTACGTCGAGAGAGGCCTGGAAGTATGCCATACTTGAACAATACTTGTTTTTTGGGTAGGCTCCTGTCATGAAGAGAGTCACACAGCCTGTTTATGGGGTATTTTAAAGTCTGTTATGATGACAGTTGTTTACATCTTGGATAGTGGGTCCGTCTCAGTATCCCAAGAGCATGTTCACACGCCACCAGGTAGCAGGAAAGTGTGTCCCAACAATCTGAAAAAGTGCTCAAAGCTAAGTGTGTCCCACTATTCACCAGAGTCTACTGCACCAAACCAGTGCTTTGGTTAGTGGTAATGTGCCTATAAGCTGGTTTTACAAGCAACAATAATCAATAGACAGAAAGGATTTCAACAAAGTTATGGCAGAACATCCACAGATGTACTGTACTCGTATTGTAACATAGGAAATCTCAGAGTGAATTATATATTAAATAATTACATTTTTTATATCATATAATTGTATCAATGGTTTTGACAAAATACTTGAGAAGATTGATACCGCTCTCACGTTTACACGCTAAATATCAAGCTAGAGCTAGCTAGCAGGTGATTAGCTTAGCATAAAGACTGCAAGCAGGGAGAAGCAGCTAGCTCTGGCTCAGTCCAGCACCTCTCAAAAACACAGTTTAACATGTTGTAGCACAAAATTTAGCCAATGAACATTTATGGAGGATGAAACATGTTAATTAGTTGAATTTAGAGGTGCTAACTTGGACAGCGCCGGGCTAGCTGTTGAAGGCTAGTTTCTGTTAAAGCTAGCTTTGGCTAACTTCTGGTTTAGCCCTCTGCTAACTTAAAATTCATCGTGCTGCGTTTCTAGACTTTCCAAATGTTATCTGAAGGAATGGCTCAAATTCTGATAGTGAAACAAGTCATTTTGTGTCTGGTCTTTATGCTAAGCTAAGCTAATCACCTTCCGGCTGTAGCTTCACATTTAGCACACGAACAGGAGCGTGGTATCAATCTTCTCATCTGTCAACAATAAAGTTAATGTCAAACGTTTCTTTTTAACATTTTATTATACAGAAGCCATTCAAAATAATCTCACATTGTGTTTTTTGTACATACTTGTTTCTGGATAATTCACTGTAATCGCTTCATGCATTGTATTCCTTGCCCCAGCTCCTGAGTGTGTGTTTGTCTATCACTGTCATTGGATTGAAACTGTAATGCTGTATGGATGGTCCTATTTTTTATGCTTTATGTGGAAGTAAAATAAAACTATCAAACTGAGTCATGTGGAGTATTTATGCGAATGCGAGGAATGAGATGAGCTCTGCCACGTAGGCTGCTACATGCTTAGAGTCCCAACGGGCACCTGGGTACTGAAATACATCACACGAACAGGCAACTTTAAAATACTGCAAGTGTGGGCGTTGATATCTGTGTTTCACCTTACTACAGTTAAGTTATTCCTGGTGATGAAAGAGTTGCATTTTTGAGATACCTATAATGAAGGTTAGATCACATATTAAGCCTACCTGTGTGGTGTTATCACAGCTCTGTCAGTCATCTACCAGCAGGCCTCCGTCAGGTGTTTTCAGTTAAGCTAATTAGACCTCTGCTCAGGTTGAAGATGGCGTCCCTCCTGAAAACACACTAATCAGCCAATTAGGGGCGACACTGAAACGCTAACTTGGCCAGTGGTGCCTTCACGGACACTTCGACAGCTGATACTTGACAGTCGACTTCCAAATCGCAGTTTGGAAAACAAAAAGCAGACACGACGGAAGTAAACGTGAGACAGCAAGTGAGCTTAAAGGATGCTCCTCGGTTTATTCATATTCATTGGAGTTTAGGGGAATGTATAAAGCATATGCCTTTTTCTATAAAGTATGATATTTATATGACTGTTTATTGATTTTTGTAGATGTATATAACCTTTACTGCCTTCTCTCAGTCTTGAGACATGATGATAAAATAACTTTGACAGAAAAACAAGGGCAAGAAAATGGTCAGTGTGATGGATTACATATATCAGGCGAGTTTCTTTCTCAGCACCCAGCAGAAATGAATACAAATCACATGCTGCCTGCGAGGTACTGTAGAAAATCCAACCTAGAAATGAAGCTCCCTGTTAAGTACGTGCGATTTGTATTTAATAGCCTATTACATGCAAAATCACTGGTGTAGCCATACAATAGTAAACCAGGCATTTGTTTTTCTAGCTGTCAATCAGCTGTTCAAATGACAACATGATATGCTTGTAATAAACACAGAGGAGTGCTGCCAGTACCAGCATAGTATAGCAGGACCGCATTAAAACCTGCTGCTCTGAAATGCCTTCTGCTGAGACACATGTTGGGATAATGCATGGCAGGGCTTCCTGCTACGTGAAGATAATACCAGATGGCAGCGTTTCAGGACTTAGTCGTTTATAGCTGAGAGCTGCTGTAGGTCTCTCCCTCTGCTTTTTCACTTACATAAACTAAACCACCAATAAGCAGTTTGATAGCGTAACACAGCTACTTAAGAACTCCGTGACTGAATGAATTCCCGACTCTGACGGGGAATATTTAATCTGACGCGGCCGCCCGATTCCCTATTCCGCGTTTAATGTGTGTTGACGTTGCGGCTCGTGACAGCCGTGGCGTCAGAGTGCAGATGTCGCAGACTCTCCATCAGTTAGTGGTAATATGTGATCACACCACACTGACCTCTGGGAAATTGAGTCTTTAATCACGGCATCTCCAGACGCAGACTCCAGGTAGATTAGCATTCCTCAGATGCAATCTAATCTCACGGCTCCTCCTGCCAATTCATTCAGCGAGAGGACACTGTTTGACTTTGTGCCATGTAATGTCAATGCAATTCTGACTGATGAAAGCAGCCGCCGGGGGCCGGCCGATGTGTCTCTGCTGGGTGTGAGTGATAAGCAGCCTCCTCTGTGTGTTTCGTATGATCTCAGTATATGGTCACATAAACACATCACAGGCAAAACATAGTGAATTATTTAATATCGCTTCTTTTCTCATCTCAAATTTCGACCGGTGTTAATTGTAAATAATAATTTCCCTGGAGTTTCCTTGCATTGTAATTCCTTCTAAAATTTTAAAAACTATGCTAATAATTAATTGGACTCAACTCAGAAAACTCAAATTAGCTTTATCTGGTGCGTTCACGCGCATTATTGTGCGCACCTTTTCATAATTACATCTCCCCTTAATTTCCCATAAGGATAATTTGTTTTACTGTCTTCCTGCCCTGCGTGTCGGACGGTGGCCCTCCAAAGGATTTAAAGTGCTGACAGTCAAGAAGCCATTACAGCTCACTGAAGGGATGGCCAGCAAATTGGTTGGCCCGCAGGAGTAGTAAATAAGATGGAGAGGAGACCCTTGTTTTTTCACCTTGTCAATAGCTGGCCTTAGGGCAGTGGTGTTTGGAGTCAGAATTCAAATGTGGTAGAGACTCAGGAGGAGAGAGGAGATTAAAATGAGACTAGGCTTCAGGTTAGAGGGAGCATAAAGAGAAAGCTCCATGTTTGATCTGAGAGAGCAGCTGCAGGTTTTACTGCAACTATGAGTGACTGAAGTGTGTTTGAATCTTTATTCAAAAGCCTGTTTGTGCAAAAAGGTTTTCATTTGTTCAGCAGGTATGTTGAAGTTAACTCAGGGTGTTAATTATATTCTGAAAATACATGCTTGATGTTAAATACATGCAAAACATCCACATCGGTGACGGTAAACAGATTTTAAAGGGGCTCTGTGAAGCATCGTGTTAGCAGACTCCATTGCTCCATGCTGGATAATGTGCGTAAAGTCACATTTTTTGGTTGGTCGTGGAAAAAAGTCCTTCACAAAGAGATCCACAGTCCAGCAGCTTTAAACAAATTGTCCACAGGCTTGTATAAGCAACCGAGAGAGACGAAGAAGGTTTAATTTTTCACGTAAACTTACAATCTGTTCACATATGGCCAATAAAAAAGTGATTAACATGTAGATTAGTTAAAATTGCTGCACATCCTGATACCTAGACTGTTGCAGCGACCAGCACGAGCGTACTGGATAGGTTAGGTTAGGTTTAGGAAAACATTGTTGCAACTGTTGGGTTAAAGTAATTACATTACTTATGAAGCTTCACCTACGTTATGTACGTACGTGACGTAACAGTGACTCAACTATTCAACCATCCATCCAAGACCCCATCCTTATGTTGCTCTTTATACTACTTCACCTGACTTCCTCCTTCACTGCTGTAATATTAACTATGGCCACTAGAGGTCGCTGCCTCACAAGAAGCTGCTTTCAAAGATGATCTATGGTCGTTTTTCTGGTGAGGACGGCCTGGTGTTTAACATAGCTGCAAAAGCAAATATTATCCTTTCGGTCTGAGATTTGTTTTCTGCATAATTCCACCATGATTGTGACATCACGTTATGTAAATGTGTCTGGGTTTGACATGATTCCTCCATCTTCCAAGAAGGCAGCAAGAGCAATAAAAAAAGCTGAGGTTTCATCTCTTTTTTTCTGGCGGGCTCAAACATGGACAATCTCATAAAACTCAAATTACGACGGTCATTGTAAAATAAATCCATACTTGAAGATGTATCATTAACCCAAGGGGAAGTGAGAAGGAGCTACAATATAACATGAGGCTAATTTCATCGTTACTGATGACAGTCATTACCATTAAAGCTTTTCATTATCATAATCATTATTACAGTACCAATAACAGAGTAACTGTGACCACAGAGAGAGCTGGGGTCCGGATTAGAAGAGGATCCTGTAATAAATGTGTTGTTATTCATTATTACGAGTGTGGGATTCAGATTTAGCGCAAACTATCAGGGACTGAACATAGATCATAGATTTCCAAAAAGAAAAAGAAATGCGGATGTGCAGCAGGAGGGTAGAAAACACACTGCCACGATGTCATTATAGCATTTATATGGACATTTTCAGCATTAAGAAATGAAGAAACTCACTGAAAGGCAATAAAATTCATTTCTCGAGGTGGATTTTAAATGTGGCAGTCTTTGCATTTCCAAAACTTTCTTCAGCTGCCTCGTGGTCATAGCAATCTGTCAGCGCTCGCTCAAGACACATAAAATCCCAATTAGAAAAATGGCAACTAAGAGTGGTAATAAGACTCTAAGTTAACAGTGCTGATGCTATCTCACACCAGCATAAAGAAGTAACACTAGCGTATATGAAATTCCTGCTGTACCAGTTAAGAGCACAGAAACTCAAACATTCTGGATATTAGCCACATTAGCAAGACCGAGCTGCAGTTTACCATCAAAAAATACATGATATACGCCATCATGTATCATCTGTAGGGAATCATGAAAAGAAACTTGCTTTATTTTCTCTCATGCTAGCCAGAAACAGTGGCTCCCCAAGCTTCTTTCTATTTCCTCTCTTTCTAAGCTAAGCTGACCATCTCATGGCTCTAGCTCCATATTTAAGAGATTAAACGAGATTAAAGATAAGAATAAATAAGAGACTTGTAAGGTAACTTATCTTTGTCTTATCTCCTGTGGTTGAGCAATAACTACAGTAATGCAATCAATTTTTAAATGAGCACCATGTGATAAGTTATTGATTTTTTTCAGCTCGCCCAGCGCTCTAACCATTTACGCTGGCTGAGAAAATCCAGCCCAGACAAAACCTCCCAGTAACACTTATTTTACATGATAATACACCTTTGAGGTCTTTGAGGTGTCACGTGGACACCAGCAGCACTTTGCTCCTCCAAGGTGACCTTTCAGACGTTCTGTATTGTGACAGACGGCATCCATTACTCTGCACGTTGCACATGTGAGAACATATGAATGAACCACATTACGCCTCTATTAAAAGCTGAATTCAATTTCCTCCTTATCCTGATTGTTACGGTTTTTCTTAACGGTGAATACGGCTGATAAAAATCACAATTATGAGGCAAGAATTAAAATATAAATTATAACCCCTGAGTTTTGTTAGGTTCTGAGCACTGTGGCGCGCCTCGGGTAATCCTATCTATTACTGAAGCATTCAAGTGGTAATTTAAGTTTCTCGCAGGCGAGTTGTGGCGGCTTTTCAAGAGGCTGTGTAAGCAGCTCAGCTTTTATTAAACACAGACCTTTGTCACCCTAAAGTCACTATTTCTAAACAACAGGGATGTGACTGTTGAAATCAAGGTGATTATTTTGGATAATGGGTTTGTGTTCTTTCATTTCAGGGCAAAGAAGTAAACCTTGCTTTCATGCCATTCAGCATCTGTGAATAAAATCTGCATTGCCTGGCTGACTCACTCACATTTGTTTGTTTAAATCAAACATATCTCAGTGGGAATGAATCGGACATCAGGCTGAGGATGAAAGCCCGGCTTTCTGTAAACATGCCGGCCAATCTGGACACCACATCATATCTGATCCACATCTCACGCTGAGCCACATCCTGCAGCTTTTTGACCTTGGATGCCGCTCAGTGGGTGAGCACACATGAAGTCGGCCATTAATCTCTGAATTCATTAGAAAAGTAGGGTGATGCTGGGTCATCTTTAAACCAGATACGGCAGGTTACGAGCTCTTTGGAGCCTTTGCTCTGCTGACCCCGCTGATAAGAAAATGTCCCCAGTGGGATGAATAAAACTGGTGTGTGGGCAGCCATATTAAACTATATCATGGCTTGCCGTTCATTGTTGATGCAGCTGTTGCTCCTGGGAACCAGAAACCACCTTCCTGTAACCTCGTGTGATTTGTTGCTGCACCCAGCCGATATTTCTCATTTCAGCATCCCTGAGAAATCCCCTTGTTCAATCCCCTTGAAATAACCCAAGATAACATTAATGTGCTGCTGTCTAAATAGGATGCTGTCTGAGTACAAATTCTCAGCCAGATACAGTCTCCGAACAGACCCATTAGCCGGATTAGCAAATAGCTTTTCGGTAAACGAGGCAATGATTGACCTTGCAGTGATACTCGGCTGAACGACCGGTGAGCTTGGCTGATGCTCACCCAGCTCACTGAGTCCTGTTGCACTACACGGCTCTGATATCGCACTGAGTGAGCCGTGAGAGCCTCATTTTAATAGTATGACTAAACTAAGACATCAGTCTGAGGCCAGGCCTTCGATAATGAAACAAGCAATTTGCACAAATACCAGCTAACAGTTGTGGTCTCCTGCAGAGCGACGACTGCACTTTTACCACCTACTAGTAAACAAGACAGCTACTTTCTTAAGAGTTAGGCATAAAAACTACTCAGTTAGGTTAAGGAACTAAGATAACTTGGTTTGGCTTAAGGTACAAACAAGGGTTTAAAAAACAAAATGTTAGAGTTCATAAGTCCCAGCCACCTGTCCCCGGCCTCCTCCCTATGCAGACTTTGCAGCTCTTAATATACTTTGCCTGACTTCCTCCTTTGCTACCTTAATAATTACTACAGCCACTGGAGGTCGCTGCCTAAATCTTGGTCGTAATAAGTTGCTTTCACAGACGACATAAATATTTTTCTGATGAGGTCAGCCTGCAAAATTCATGTATCTTATTAAAATAAGAAACGTACACCGTTATAAACTGATACGCTGACGATACGTTAGTGTGTTGTGTATACTGTACATGTTGTTGATGATTGTATACAAGAACATTTTCTGGTTATAATGAGAAACTAATTAAAATATGTCATAGCAGCTATTTGCCTCCCTACAAACGCACACGTAACATGGACTACTGATGTTGTCCTTTTAGATCTACTTTGCGTGTTGCAGGATTGTTCTTCATTTAAAACAAAACAACATGATATTTCCTGAGGAAAACAAAACCCAGTAACATTTAATTCAAACACTGACAAAGATAAACATCCGTCCCACTGCGAGATCTCTTTCGACGCTCCATTTTGCTCCGACGATCACCAATCCCACAGGGAGAGATCCATCATAGCAGAGGCAGAAATACCAATTTCTCATCCGACAGTGGTCTCAGCGGACCAGAATGCAATGCAGCTGCAATACTTATTGTGTTTTTGACTAACGGTCGATTTGCTTTCCACCTACATGTTTAAACCTGCAGCTGAAAGGAACAGAAGCACACCTGCTTTCCCCCTCCTGGGACAGATGGCTTCAACAAAGTTTCTGGAGTCATGAAAGAAAGTGTAGACTCAAGAAATGCGAAATGAAATACTGCATATACACAAGTATAACCACAGCCACGGGTATCTTTCTCATGTCTGGATTTAAATTTTAAATACTGTTACTAGACCTGTGGTTCCTAACCTTTTTGGCTTGTGAACCCTCAAAATGAAACAATATATACTTTGACCTCAGCACAGATTCTGGACTTGTGTAGGAGTTTTATTTATGGAGGCCTGGAGAGGTGGTGGAAGAAAAACCATAGAACAGTCTAAGAAATAAACATCATTTTGAATAGAAACAGAAATGTTTCTTTAATAGCAGCACAAATCAACACTTTAAAAAAATTGTTGTGGCTAACGTGTTAGCAAACAGTTGCTATTTACACAAGCAGCAGCGATAACCTGCTGTGGTCTGGACACATTGAAAATAGTGGTGTGAATGAACCAAACTCAAAGGTTTGGTGCCATAAAACTAAAAACAATGAGCTGAAAAACTCTCTGTAGCACTGAGTTGGGTCATAATTCTCTGTGGGCGACTTCTTCCACATTACACAGTCACATCATTGTTTTTATTAAATATTCAGTCGCGTTAAATGATGAATGGTCGGTCAGGTGGTTCCACTGAGCCATAATTACCTTCATTTCTTCGAGACTAAGCACTGTTATTATGTGTGAAACAGAGCTGTGGTGTTGTGTTTTAACCTTTTTATTCTGAACAATTATAGTTTATAAACAGATGACGCCGTTTTATTTTGGAAGGGTGGGCTTCACACTGGCAACATGGTGTGTGCATGTGTTTATACTGTCGGCAGGGTGTAATTACGGTGCTGTGCCTATTTGCATAAGTAATCAGTACTGACAGACACTGGTCTTCTACCGTGTTTAGTCAGCCAGCTGAATGCTAACAAGAGGAAGGACTTGTGAAAACGCTAGAAGTGAGTGTCGGCTGTTATCCCAATTTGCTTGTCGTGTCAAAACAGTAGAAATTCAATGTCAAGAGATTAAACTGCATCATATGACCGGCTCTTCCTCACCCAGAATGACACCCAACAAGCCAGAAAAGAAGAAAAGGAAAAAGATCAACCAGCCAGATTAAAGTCGTTCCTGACAAACTTTGCTCTGCTGCAGCCGCTGCGACAAAACCTCAAAGAGCGTAATGAAATAAAGCAGCCTGGTAGCATGAAAGTAAAAGCCGACGCCGGGTTCAATGATTCCATGTCGGTGAGGTGCCTCTTTCCTCATCTGAGCTGACACTGTTGTAACAACCCCCTAAGGTGGGACAGCCAGTGGAAAGTGTGATTTGTCATGATTGGGTGAGTGTACGCTCCTTACAAGCGTGTGTGTGATGGGGGGGCGGGGGACTTTGAGCTGACAGTGACATAATTCACATGTGTGAGCTCATGTCTAGTGTGAGCGAGAGGGGTGTTAGTGAGCTGATGTGTTTGCAAGTGTGTGCACACCATTAGCTTTTGTGTGCTTGTGTGTGTCCAAACAAAATGTTTGCGCCCGTGTATTTGACTTACCTTACCGCGCCAGACAAGGTTACGGTTATTATGACCATAAAGACGGCCCGGAGCGATTCTCTTGGTAACGGTTATTGTGTCCTGCGATTATCTCCCATCAGCCCTGAGCCATCACATCCTCCACAATCCCCCGTGGACACGGGCCCACCGCCACTTAATTTCATTGTCGATTATCTTGCAGGGCGCAGGGAGGAAGAACATCTCTCCTGTATTAAGTAAATTGGAAGTGATAGGAGCGAGGGAGAAGCCTCCGATGTAATGTTAAGAGTTGACCTTGCGTTTCCTCCCTTCAGCCTGCTGAGATTTTTCCCCCACTTTTCAGAGTGTTTGATTATCACTAAAAACTTTGTCTCTGTAGATGCAACATAATCTACTTCTTCACCCACACAGACACATTCATACACCGGCATAAACAACAGACGCACCACCTTGAGTCAAGTATGAATAATGGCAGCGATTAATCTCCCGGACACTTGAGGTTTGATTGAATTTTCCGTAAAGCTAGCCCCGACACCGCTCAGGATTTTTCATCTTTTCAGGCTTCATGTTGTCAGTCGCTTCCCCGCCGTAAACCCGCGTTCGGCCCGGATTTGTGTGATAAATGGGAAGGACTGCATAGAGAGCAAGGTTATCAGTCGAGGGATGGCAGAGAGAGAAACTGACAAGGGAAATGAGATGATTACAGGAGGCCAGGCAGAGCGAGGGTGACGCAACATCATGTAAGGAAAAACAAGTCGCATCATGTGGAGATTCAGTGGCAGTTAATGATTACAATAAAAAATGATCTCGGAATATATAACACTGCTAAAAAAAAGTGGTCGAACAGAGCAAGAAATACGATCAGACATGTTTAATTCAAGTCCAGGTCAGCTGAACTTGCTGGCTAATGGTAAAAATTGCTCCCAAATTGTGAGTTTACAGACGTTTGACGGCTTTTATTATGAAGTAGTCACAGGAAATGCTAATGCAATGTGTTTGTGAATGAGTTTAGCTCTTATGTCATGAATAATGCGTCCACCAGACATGACAACTTGTTCTGCAGGGAGTAATGGAAAAAGACGGAGCAGCTACACTGAGCTGTTAGATGAAGACCTGCAGGCAACTTCTCAGTGAAGTAACCAACTCCTTCCACTGTGCTCTGCCGTCCACAGACTTGTGCAGTAGGTCCACAGAACCATTGAGAGAGAACCAATTATTGCCTGAATTCTTCAATAAAATAATAATAGTTTGTTTTGCTGCCAGCAGGAACCACATTTGCTTTTACAACCAGTAACTACAGGTGTCTCCAAATCAACCAGGACTGAAATCTTTTGAGATTGTTACTTGAAGGCACAGTCAGGTTTCATAAAACATGTTCAACTAAAGTTAATCTAGAGTAAAAATGTGTCTTTTGAAGTTAACAATTGCTGTTTTGTTTATTCTTTTTCAATGTGGAAGAGTAACAAGCACAAACATCTTGGCTGTTGTCTTCCTCAGTGTGGAGGCTCATTGATTGTCACAGTCCAGCCTCTATTTAACAGGTAAGCAGCGGCAGGTGCACACAATCAGACCAAATCAAGCACTGGCATGAAAATGGAACAGATTTTACATCTTAAGGAAACAAAACACAGAAGTACACTGACTTGAGGATATTAGATTAAAGAAAACCACATTAATGAATGTAAAAAATAAATAAAAAGATGTTAGGCAACTAAAAAAGTTGGTACATGACCTGAAACGTGACTTGGGTTTTGCTCCGTCTGATTTCTTAGAAGCATCCTTGATGCATCCCAAAAGTACAATTAATGTCCAAAGATAATAACATTCTGCCTTTTTGACAGCAAAGGGGTAAAAAATGACTTTGTCTCAGTTTGTCAAGGAGTAATTGTTGTCAAGAAGTGACATTTTATGTAGCTAACACAAATTTTAAGCATAAAAGTAAGTTGGCAGGTCGTGTCTTTGACAACCTGGGAACAAGACTCAACTACCGACTATCTTTATCCAGAAAGTTACATTTTGTCGCTTTAACAACTTGTAGCAAAAGCTGAGAGCTACAACCAATTAGTAAATGTAAGACGGTAGCTGCAAGTCTCAGATCAATCAGGAACTTGTTTACTGATGCGTATCCATGTGCAGTATATGTAACGTCTCAAGACAAAAGCCCTCACCATGACAGGCACAAAATGCTCGCATTTTCCTCCATGCTGTTCTCACAAAGCATTTTGTGTTGACAAGTTCGGAGAAAAATGTCAAACAAGTCAAACAAGGAAACGTCTGTGGGATTTTTTTTCCCCCTCTCACGCTGTCTGTCTATAAATTCATGCATTCCTTCTCTGCAAAAGGCTGCTCGAAATAGCGTTGTTTTTCACATTTAAAGCTGTGTTGTCTGTCAACAGCACGGAGCCAGCCAAACAGGCTCTCAGGCATCTGCTGAGGATTTCTCGGGCATCGCAGCGAGGACGGAATCAGACGGGGAAACTGCGAGAGAGGGAGGCAGATAGAGTTGATGGAGGCTTAAGCCTGGCTTAGATTATCAGAGACACAAAGAGATGGGAAAGACGATGGGAGATAAAGAAATGGGGCCATGAAGTGAAATGCAAAAAACAATTGGAGAAAAAGAGAAAAGGCGGACTAGTGTGGAGTTAAAGAGAAATAAAATAGCCTGCCATTATTCTTCTGAGTACGATTATAAGTCTTTTTCAGCCATCGATCTCTGCTTCGTCTTTAAATTCTCCTCCTTCTCCCCATCGTCTCTTCAGCCGTGTTCCCAGTGGTTTTTGTTTTTGAAGGGCAATATTGCAAGTGAGGTGTGGGTCAGGTATGGAAAGAGATGGATGTGGTTTTAACAGAGATTAATTACAACCCAACCGAGCCAATGAACTCCCCATAGGCCCTCGTCAAAGTGTCCTGGACCGCGGTTAATGAGTGAAAAAGTCCATGTTTAGTCCACAGGCACACAACAATGGCATCTTAGACTCAATGTGTGGACAAAGGGAACTCAATTCTCTCTTGCAGATGTCATGCAAGAGTTGAAAGTGACCAAACCTGATAAATCAATGTTTAAAGTCTGAGTGCAGTGAGCTGTATGAGCTTAATCAAAGTCAGTGACACAGTAAAATAGACTAGGAGGCGTTTACAGTGGGCACTGAGGAAGTCTGGAAGTAGAAAACTTAAAATGTAGCTGTCAAATATCACATAAGAATATTTCTATATTGGAGAAACATATCGCCTCTAAAGCTCAATAATTATAGTATGGCCTTTCAAATGTTCTCATGGAAACAGAGCAATAAAACTGTTAAACTCTCCTTTTCATGTTTACAGAAAACATAACAACCTACTTAAAGTAATACTCAGAACCTTCTCTAAATATGTTATAATAAGGCTTAATATCCTGAGATTAACAGATAGTTTTGCTATCATGAGACCAATTCAGACATAGTCATAAAAATAGATCTGTTGATCTCACAGTGGAGAATTGGCTAAAAAAGAATAAACATAGATGTGAGTTAAAGTAGCTCTCTGTCCTGGGATGAAGTTAAGGATACTAAATTTGAGCTGTAAAAAACAGTATGTGTTATGAAGAGAGTTTGATTCGGTTTGAGCACATGCAACAATAACTAATTAATTTTTTTCCCAACAGTATCCTATGATGTAGCTTCAGGCCTTGACAGCTTCATTTGCTCTGCTCTAATTAAGACAACAAGGATTTAGTATCCTCGTATCACATTGGCTGAAAGATGAATGCAAAGTGGCCAAATTATGTATCTCTAGAGTTTGAGAATGAATATAAAAAGATTGCAATCACTAGTTTTTATTTTTTAACGAGGTTATGTTGCTTATGCATATTGAAGTGTAATATCTTGTTGTTGATCCAAAGATTTTCAATCACAAACCTCAGTCCGAGCCGCAGTGTAATGAGCGCAGGAGCTATATTTGTACGCCAGTCTGTTAACATACATGATTCATAATGTGACACAATTATTATTTGATTAGAAAAAATATAAATATTAGTGTTCAGAAGGGCAGCTAAAAGTAATGGTTAAACAGCCAAAGTAGTTAGCTGAAGATAAATTAACAATTTGATAAAGCGTCCAGCCTCTGGCACTTTAGTGCTAGTAGTACGAATGCGGACTTTAAGATAAATTGAAATGAACATATCTAGAAAATATTGGATGATGTGGATGAAGGGGACTTGAGCTCATAGGTCAGATGAAATGGTTAGGAGCTTGATCACTATACAACGCTGTAAACAGCTGAGCCTCAGTAGCCTTTGGACAGGCTGAGTGAGCACTGCTGCATCCCTGAATCCCATTTACATGAAACAAACCAGAGACTTTGCATAATGCCGAGGTGTCAAGACATATATGAGTCACAGACTTTCCCCAGGTATGCTAAGTGATAGAAAATAATGACATCAAATAAACATTAAGCCTGTGACGGGTACCTTGTTCCTTTACCTGCTCTCTGAATCCTATGATTTTTCTTTTTTGATTCACAAGCCCATCAGGTATTTATGAGAATCCACTCTCATGCAAATATGCATATTCCTCTGAAGCTCGCAGCTGGTCATAAATATGAGCCTGCTGCTTTCAGTAGAAGGTGACGGTGAGCCCCACGCCTCCATCAGTTCCAAGGGATCGGCATCCGTCCCAGAGCATTAAGAGTTAATTTATCGCTCGCGCAAATTCAAATTCATCGTTGCTGTCACACTTATCTCTGTCAAGCCCCTACCTCACACCCTGATGTATGCTTCCTATTTAAATCCCATCTATCTGTTATGGATGACAGAAAATAATTCATGCTGCTGAAATGCTGTCATTGACAAGGACGGATATCAATATTAATGCCGGATATCAATATTAAAGTTTTGTTTTACACATCGGAGTCGGCGCTGCAGCAGGGGTTAAATTCCTGCTGCCCGGACACACTCGGAGTGATCGCAAGACGGGAGCCATGCAGGATTTGATTGCCTATAAAGCACCAAGTGACAAGTACGTCATTTATGCAGCCATGCAAAGGCGAATGCACAAGTGCGGAGCTTATTCTGCCCCGCTGCCATTGATTTGTTTTGCCGAGAAGTAATTTCAAAACAAATTTGAATGTTCAGTCTCGGAGGCAGCCGGCGGTCCAAAAATCGACTTTTGTTTGATGTATATTTATCAAATCTTTAAAACGTGGCAGACAGGACGAAGATTAATAGCTTCTGTGCTTTTGATTGCTGAACTGCATCAAGTTTGGCCCTTTGAGTCGTGGTGAGGCGCGAGGAAATCTCAGATTCAACGACATGCTTCCTCCAGGTGGAAAAACTGCCCTGGATTTCAGCGTAGACATGCAGGGACGTGAAACTCAACGTGAACATGTTTAACCTCGTGGTGAATCAATTTTTAAGATGCAACATCTAATATTGATCCCGGTGCTGGACATGCGACATTATATATTGACTAATGCTTTTTGAATTAATCAGCTATACGAAGATTGGCAGAGTTTTATCATGGTCCTGGCTGTGTCTCCACTCCCGACATTAAGAAACACAAAGAAAAATGATATATATTAATGCTTACAGACAAAGACAATCAGTTACCAGTAAGCAGCTGCTTTGGCTGCATTCAACATGTTACAACAGTTCAACGATCAGTGACACCAATGGCTGCTACATGTAGTCCAATAAAGTAAAAATGGCCCCATTTGAAATGATTAACATCTCTGACCGTCTGTAAACGGGAGCCTCTGGAACGACTACAACCAGCGCGTGACAAGCTAATCTTGTCTGGCTGATGACTGTTATTACAGTGTTACCAGTGTGTTTGACAGCACTGTTTGAGTTTTATTAAAATAATTCGAAGGGACACATTTCAGTAGCTTCCTCCTCAGATATTTGTCTGAAAAGACGTTCTACAACTACATTGGTAAAGAGGATTTTGTGTGGTAGGGATCCTTTAATGTGGTTTTATACTTCCGTAAAAGTTGTGTTTACATAACTGAATATTAAGATCTGGATTACTGTCACATTTTGGCAAACAGTTTGCAAGTCTTTAGCACAGTCTTTGCTGTGTTTTTCCTTTGTCTGTTTTTGACAATGAACACACCATTGCAGACTACATTTAATGTACAAAAAGGCAACGCAGCGGCTCTCTCCCCTCAGGAAATTGAGGAGCTTCAGTGCCAGCAAACACCCCTTGGCCACGGTGCACAGGTTGCTCACCTATAACATCGCCTCCTGACCCAGGAAGTCAACCAGGCCAGCAGGAAAACTGGAAAATAAACAATAACAACTGAGAACGGGTCCGTAGCCATGGAGGCAAAAAAAGGTCTGTAACAATCCCACCCACCCACTTCACTCATCATTTCAGCTGGCAGGAGATTCAAGGCCCAGCTAGACAGGAAAATGTTGGTACAAGTTATTTGAAAAACTCCCCATGAGCACTGCTGAAAGTGCATTTCATGTCTTTTAGCTTTTTTTTTTTTTAACTCTCTGTTTTACTCTGTGTTGCCAGAATGCTCAGGGAAAATTACCATTTCATGTAATGTAAAAAAGTTTTCTTATCTTAGTTTTACTAACTTTTTAAGAGCAGTTGGGTCACGCTCTTCTTTGCTTTCCATCCTCTTCTACAGTTTAAGTAGAGAAGCTAACGAGGCTACAGAAGGTTCAGTATATAACTTGAGCTGGAAGGAACCAAGTGCCATCTCTAGAGAGGGGTGGTTACCAAGGAGAGTTACAGCGACCTTCCTGCCTACGTTCTCCGGCTGCAATGATCAGTCGATGGAAATTAAATTAGTCGCCAATGTCACGACTATACAGTCACCGCTCCCCAGCATGGCCAAGGTTATAAAGGCAAGGCAGAGCTGATGAGAAACACAATGGGTGGTGTCTGTTCAGGCCTGTGACAGCTGACCAATAAGAGCAGACTGGGCTTTTTCGGGTGGGGGGATCTTAAAGAGACAGGCAGAGGGTGAATGGAGGTGCTGCAGCAATGGACAGCATGAGAAGATGATGTGTTTTTTGAACATTAAAGCATGTAAACGTATGAACCTATAAGAAGCCATCTGAAGACGTCTCTTTGGGCTTTGAGAGATTGTGATGAGCAATTTTCAAATTCTTTTTGACATATTAGAAACTGAATGATTAATTGTGAAAGTAGCAGATTAATCGATGATGCTTGCACACAGAACTGCACATCCAACCATCACAGCCAGTAATCAAGCATCACTTCTGGCCACGTTCAAAGCCAAGCCACTCGCACATCGAGTGGTTATTGTCATTTCAGGGAAGCTGCGAAGCATCCCAGCATCGCTCTGATGGCACTGTTTCCTGGAGGAAGAAGGGGATTGTGCGGCGGCTCCCCAGCTGCTCTCAATGAGCCTCTTTCTCTCACCTTGGTGTAACTGTGTCTGCACAGATGGCAGATTGCACACCGCCAATTTATTCCACGGCTATTTTCCTCGTAAACATCCTCTCCGTGCCTCAAAGGACAGGTCACGAGGAGGTCACGCTCACTGAAAGGCTGAGGAGGAATGAATTTAGGGCAGGAGAATCTGCATAAGAAATGAATATGTACATGAGGATTAAAAGAATTCTGCTTTTTCCTGAGATGTTCTCTGAAGCGGATTATGCTGCTTTAGAAATTAGCCTCCAGCTTTTGCAGCATCTAACCAGACAACAATGCCAAACCAAGGTCTGCTCTGTGCCCCTAATAGTTTTTTATTCCTACCCAATGCTCCACGGGGCTGCCTTCCCATGCTTTGTTTTGAAATCTGAGTGTTCCCAATTGTCTAGCACTCCGCCTCGCTCGTTATGAGGTTCATTTACCACAAGCCCCGGAATAATCACTCGCTTTTCATTTTCCCCAAGCTTTAGCCTTTTAAATGCTCCACCACTGGGCTGTTTGGCCAATTACAAAGCAGACTTTCTATTACTCAGCATATTGTATCAAATTGCACACGCCATAGGGGGTGATCAGAGGAATGCAAAACACAGCAACGATAAGAAGCAGCGAATAACAATTATTTCACATGTACACCACTGGGCAGGCTGTGCTTGTACGTTTTAGTCATAAGAAAATAAAGTCATTAAGTGATAACATACTGTGGCTGTTCGGGGGCTGGGTTGGTTCATGCACGATAAACCTACAGAACAAACACAGTCTAAACTGATACACTGGAATAAAACTGTTTCAATTATATTTTAGTTTGCAAAACTGTTCTAGAAACTGATCAAAAAGACGTATTTGACGTAAAGCCGCCGACTGGGAATAGCTTTGTTATGAGGGAATCATAACAGCGACGGCGTGTGTTTTTTTTCTCCTGCCTACAAGCTCCCACAAGATTTTTTCCGAGCAAAACTGTTTGAGGAGAGAGCCTCGCCACAAGTGCTTCCCACATTTTTATGTTTATCTTTGCAAGTACAGAACAGAAGACATTTTTCATTTCTCCGCCAACGAATCCCGCCGGAGTGCTGCTGCTGCTGCTGCTGCTGCTCCCTCGGATGATGATGACGCCCCGGAACAAAGAGTTCACAGATCCAAACGCACACACTCGCACACCTGTGGGCATCAAGAGGCTACAGCAACCTAATTACTGTGATGTTGTTTGCTGCGGATTTGTCCGTACAGCGAGCGCACACATTTCTACACCTAAAGAAATAAACAATCATTATTGGATTTCTTTTGGAGGCATCAAAATGAGAAATGAGTGTGTGTTTGACTGTTTTTATCAGGCCAGGAAAGATTTCCGAGCAGAATTACTGTCTGGTGTGGCCGACAAACACGACAGGAGCAGACTACAACGAACAGTCAGGACTGCAGACAAAATCTCTGGTTCCTGTACCTGATGAGAGATGATCTATATGTATATAGCCTGTGTGTGATGTCTGTATGTGACATGGTGATGTTCAGTATAATCACCAGCTCACTCAGTATCCCCCACAGGCTACATTTTTGGAAATTCAGGGTTGGTCGCTTACTGTAACTCCCTCACTGCACAATAAGTCATGCAATAACGATCTTACAGTTATTAAACTACTAATGAAGCTGCTTTGACGACCACTAAATGTCCCTGTAGAGGACAAACTTGTTTTATTAATGCCAGAGGCAGCATTTCTGCCAAATTTTAATAATGCGCCTGTTTGATATTATGTTTATAAAGTAGGCTTCCGACTGTCTGTTATCACTGATCACCCAGACGGTGAAGGTTAGCATCTGTTATTAACTGTACTGCTCTGAAACCTCTCCCCACCTTAGTTTCTGTCTTGAATTGCTTCAAATTAAAAAAAAAAACCCAAACAAAAACCACAAACACTCCAAATTGAATAACCATGATCTGAAAGGGCTCTTCTCCTTCTCCCTTTGCTGAGAGATCCAGACATGTAATCATGCCATTGTTCAGTTCAAGTGGATCATCACTGAAGACTTAAAGCAACATTCATCTTTCTTTCTTCAAGGTAGTTACATTGTGCTGCTCTAAGTCTTGTTGCTTGTCCTTTGGAGGTTTGAAGTTTCCATGTCACATAATGGACCGTGATTGGCTCTGAAACAAGTTGTGATGTCAAGACGTCCTGCTGGTATATTCACGTGTGGGACAGAGATGTGAGGTGAGAAAATGAATGTAGAAAAAACTGCTTTCTGGTGTCAAACTGCACAGTGAAGCTCCAACACCTGAGTGAGGGAACAACGAGCAGAACACATTTTTTTCAGTTAATACGTTCTCTAATGGGGCTTTTCGCCACGCTGGGCTGATTTGCATTTCCATCACCAGTTTTATGGCACCAAGTTGAGCCAAATGCGCCAAAGATGGACCTTCTCTTGAGCGGGGGCGAAGCGAGCCCACACCACCTCCGAGTGGGCTACTGTGATGTCTTTTGCTGCTTCATGATAAAAGCTTTTAAATAACTGAATAATGGTGGACTTTTATAATGAAAAATACAGGAAATTAAGTTTATTTATAACCGAATTAGCAAAGCTTTGTTAGCGTCTGTTCTTCAAGAGTACAGCCAGGAGGAAGAGTGTTTACAGCCGCTCCTTTGACCACTACTCGAAACAAGTGCTGCATCAGTTATTGAATAATACTGAATGTACAGATGATACATGAAGCTATAAGGCACGCTGAAAACAAAATAAGCTTCTGCACTGTATTTCAACATAAAAATCCACCTGCCTCAGCGTTTCCTCTTGTTAAGACATTATGATGGAGAACGGCCATTCTGCTGCCAATTACACAGATGCTACATTTGATTTAATCACAGGCTGCTCGCCACTTACACACACCAACAACTGCATTGAAAAGAACTGGGCCGTGTTGTTTCCAGAAACAGATTTCAGCGGCACTCAGTGTTTGGCCGTCGCTGGGACCTGCTTCAACCTGAGCGCAGCTGCTGCTGAACGAACGTCAGTCCTAATGAGACGCTTTCATTTCTACCGCTCATGTTTTCCAACAGTCGCGCCGGAGCACCTCGGAGCCTAATCTAGTTTCTCTGGTGAGATTATGTGCATTAAATTGAGCAGAATAAAAACTCTTACATGGTTTTCTCTAACAAATACAATATCAAGTCTTATAAAAGCGCTTTATTTAATCTCAAGTAAATGAAAAGAAGAAAGCACTCAAAAATGTAATATTTGTCCTGCTCTTACAGTACATCTGTTCTCCTTCGTGTTCAAGTAATAGAAAATATAATAGTCTGCAGCCTGCTCGCAGCACTGCCTGAGACAAATAACTGCACATTACACATTAACAGAAGTGACATTCACTTGGGAATGCAAGCAGCCGATATCTTCACACTCTCCCCGATACTTCATGAAGAAATGTTTTATCATTGCACGATACAAAGACCTGTGGATCTATTGTAAGAAAATATGCTTCTGAAAAGAAAATAACACGTCCGCTCATTAATACTCTGTACTAATTCTGCTGCTTCCTGCGGTGACGTTCCAGCCTATTTAAATGAGCCATTACACTGTAAACTCACCATGGTCCTCACGATGACGACAGCTGCCGCGGTGCCAGACACTACATCCAACATTAACACCTTGTTCAGAGAGTACAACAACTGAAAATACATGAGGAACATTCATAATTAGAGCTTGTGATCAACCCAAGAGGCGAACGTCTGTGTTGGCATTTATGTAATCTGCAGTTGAGTAATTGGGGACAGTTTGTGTCTTGTATAAATGAGCATCCTAACTTCCTGTGTTGTATTTTCCTATAAAAAGCATAGTGCTGCTGGCGATGACAACCAACCGGCTGAACATTTTGCACATTTTTGGAAAACACATTTCCAGCGTGTCAATTTTGTGAGTCTGAGCTGAGGAGCTCGCATAAACTGGATGCTGAATACAGAAGAGTCTGCTTTGGCCTTGCACTATCGATACTCCGGGCAAAGCGATCAGTCATAGGTGCTTCGTCGATACGTTCCTTCCGCTCGGTGCTACGTGCTGTACAGTATTTGCCACTGATGGAGAAGCAGGACATTCACTTCCTCCCTGACTTTTTCCGATAGTCCTGCTAACATTTCAGGTGTTTCTTGCTGGTCATGTCGTTCCAGATGCGGTGCATCTCCTCGGGGGAGATCTGGTGCACGGTGACCACCCGGCGGTAGCGACAAAGACTGTAAGCCATCTTCCAGTGGTTGAAGCCGCTGTTCTGGAAGGGGTGGATGCCCAGCTTACGCAGGCACACGCCGACGTACACGTCCTCCAGGTGCAGCAGCCTGGTGTGTAAGGAGGTCTTGTATATGAGCTCGGCCACGTCTGCTGAGAAGATGTAGCCGGTGCCGGAGCAGAAGGGCGGGTACTTGCTCTCTGGGTACAGATCCCTGGGCATGTACCACTTGCTGCGCATGTCTCTGATTGGCCCACCGTTGATGACGTAGCCGGTGAAGTACCTCCTCCTGGGCTTGGTGGTGGGCTTCAGGAGGTTGTAGATGAGGTTCTCCATGTTGACAAAGATGTCACTGTCTGTCTTGAGGACATATTGAGCCTTTGCGCAAAATGTGGCCACCCAGCGCATGCCCATCAGCGTCTTGAGCGTCAGGTTGTGGTAAGAGTCGATAAAATCCTCCACTACGATGTCATGGAAGATCTGACTCTCCTGCTCCACCATCTGGTTGAGGACAGTGTCCGTGCTGCGGCCCAACAAGAAGAGCGTGACCACACGCACATCTGGAAACGTGCTCTCGTCACCCCATGTCTCTCTGATGGCCTGACGGGCGTCGAATTCCTTGTGGGTGGTGCTGATGAGGATGACGAGGAAGGGAGGCTCCGCCTCGCACTTCTTGGCCTCGTTGATGAGGTAGCCGAAGTCGTGCGGGTTGAGCGAGCGTGTGCGGATGTTACTGAAGGTGGAGTTCTTGTTCACCTTGGGTGTTTTGCGTATGGGGATATTCAGCTGGCCCACGTAGGAAGTGGAGGGGCGGGACACACTCAGGTACCACAGAGCGCTGGCCCAGCAAACCACTGTCAGCAAGTATAAGCAGGAGACCTTAGAAGGCATCGCTGGTCACTTGGCTGTCGTTACCAGTGGCAGCAGCATTGGAAACATCAAGGCCACGCCTCCATGAGTTGTCTCAGATCTGGCGGCGCAGCTTGAGGCTGCCTCCGCAACGCAGCTGACATTAATTTCAGATAATGGATGCCTCCACTGCCTACTGTTGGTGTTGTGATTGAAAAGGAGCGCAGCAGAGAGTTCTTATCATGTCCACGGCCTTACTGTGTCCCATCGCAGCTCGCAGGATGCATTCAGCTCTCTGTGACAGCATCTGAAAAACAGATGAGAAAACAGACCGTCAGTGAGGACATGAATCATAACTCCATAATGAAACCGCTGCAGTGAGATAAGCATGTTGACTGGAGGTGTAACTTCTAACATCTTTTATTTTCATGATAAAGCGTGTGACATATTTAACAATACTTTTTATTCCCCATTCATTACAGCCCATAACATCAGTCCACTGCGCCACAGCCAGTTACCCTATCGTTCTATCACTGCGTCTGATAAGAGCTCTGTGGTGTGAAGAAAGTGAATATCCCAGCAAACTCCCTCCATTTATTGGGCCTGCTCCGGCTCAGCTCTGACTACTTTCTGTTTGCAAACGCTGTTTATCTCCCTCTTATCCCCCCTGGACCAGACACAGGCTGGCAAATCAGAGCCACTCCGGCAGTCTGAGAAGAGGAGGAGGAGGAGGAGGAGGAAGAGGAGGAGGAGGGAGAAGGATCAAGGCAGAGAAGGTGAAAGCGAAAACGTTCTCATGGGGAACGATTAATATCCGTTTCCTCTCGTTCTCCCCAGCTGCTCCTTCCCTCCTCATCCTCTCCATACCTCAATGTCAAACTGAACTTGGCATGTGGATTTTACATATTTTACGCTGTAATGAGCTACTCCTTCGTTAGCTGGATAGGCACTACTGTGGAACTACGAGAGCCGCGGCTCTAATTGGACGCACTGACGGACCATCAGGGGATGAATTCAAAATCTAAATATGGGGAAAAACATATAACTACTGCCTGTATTTAAACATCGCTGTGCATTCAGAGGCATTGATGGATGACCGATTCACAGGATGCTTTTGGTGTCTGACAGCCAAACTGAACCTAATCCTTCTTCACAAACAGCCTTTTATTTGCTTCAGACGTAATCTCCTTTGATGTGGCAGCATGTCTGTTCTTCTTCTCAGGAAGTATATTTTTCCCATCATGCATAACTGATCAAAACTGAACAAAAAAAAAAAAAAGAAGTGGTATAGATCCTATTAGAGATACTGAAATGTGCAGGGATGCAGCCTGTGCTCCGTTTTAAAGATAAACCCGGCTCTTCTTTTTTATCACACTCCAGATTTTGTCTTGCGGGGCGCAACGCTTCTTTTCATCAGGACTTTTCTGTTATTTCTCACCCCCTCCCTCCTTATTTCTACTATCTCTTCCCCTCCTCGCCCTCCCTTTCTCTCTGAAGCAGAGTCATCAATCTCATGGTCCAGTAGAATCCATCTAATCATGGCTGCTTTTCCACACCTCCTCCCTCTCAATCACTCTCTCCATCTCTACTTCAGTGGGCGCTTGATCCATCTTTATATGTCTCACTACCTCCCTCGCCGTCTGCCTTCTTTGTCTCACTCTCTATCCTCATGGCTTTTTTATTGTTTTTGTCTGTGCGACTCCTCGTTTCAAGTTTCCCCACACTCCTTTGTTATATCATCCAGAGCTACCTTTACCTGTGTAATTTTTTCTTCCTGATGGGGCGTATGATTCCTCTCTTTACAGCTCGCCTTGAACTTATTGACATCTATCGCATTCAGCCTCCCTTAAGCCACTCAATCTCCTCCACTTCTCCTCCCTCTCACTCCATCAAAACCACTAAATCATCATATTCATCCTTTTTCCTTGACCTGGATTGCTCCTCGCTCTACAGATCGGCTTGTTTTCACCTCTGTCGGGGGTCTATTGGTTTCATAATCCTCCAAAAACGACTGTACGTTCGTTTTGCGCGAGCGCCGATATCCTCATTTGGAGATGCACCTCACGAAATTCCTGACTTCCCCTTGGAGCAAATTGAAAGACGGCTGTATCGTTTCATGCCGTCGTGTCACTTTGAATTACATTAGCACCCAGTAGAGGTCCTCTGCTGAATATATGTTCCACCTCCAACAGAATATCAGGCGATGAGGTCTTAGTTTGTAACTTGTGGTGATGCAGTCAGGAGTAACAGTGTTTATTTGTGGTAAGCACAAACTAATTAAGCACGGCCCAAACAGGCCTCACAGTGTAGTGATTCAACAGTCTAGTGAGAGATTCAAGTACCATTTGTTGCAGATGAAAGACCTGAGATTATTGAAGACAGTGTTAAATTCACCAAAACATATTAAGAATAGATCTATTTCTGTGTTGTTTCCTGAGTATAATTTACCTCATTATTATTGTAAATATTCAAATTCTTAAATATCTATACTAACATATTATGATGATTGACAGCAAGTAATGCCGCACTTTGTGTTTGTTTATGCTCTGTGGTGTCACAAAGAGCTCACACACACAAGAAATAAACTGGCAACCATCTAGAAACAAGACGGAGAAGAGACGTCTATGCTGTAACATTACAGGGTCAGAGGGTTACTATTTGTGTTTTAATGAAGAACTGCTCAAGTATGAGGAGCATACATGTTACCATGGCGACCAAAAGGCCCGCATTTGCATAAATATATACATCGCTTCTGGGTCGCTTATGAGATCGCACATGAGGTCGTTTCCTTGACAGCTCGCAACTGTGAGGATTTAACAGCGGTTCAGCTTTTGAATTGATGTTAAAATCACACATTAACTATCAAGTGTTCAGTCTGCTTCGACTCCGTGATCAAACATGAGAATATTACTGGGAAATAAAACAGGCAGAAATATCTCACTGGTCCCATTTGTTTGATGTGGGGTTGCGACAGTTTGAGATCAATTACAATGGGCATATTTTATTACTTTATTTGATCGAACAGCTGAAGAGTGACAGGAAACGGGATGAGTTAGAAGGAGGATGACATGCAACAAAGGTTGGACTCGAACCTTAGGCTGCTGCAGGAGGACACAGCCTCTGTATATGGGGCACACGCTCTACCAAATGAGCTACTGCCATATTTTCATTTAGCTACTTTTGATGCTGTCCACATTCATTCGGCACCCAAAATGGCTTGAATGCTGTGCCTGAGCCTTAAAACCACACAATTATGGTAGAATTCAATATTGTGACAGCAAATGTACACAGTCATTTTTCATCAATTGTCATACCAGGGTACACCCTGAAAATGAAAATGGCTGCTGCAACTCTAGTTTGAAATGTCTACAACGAAGAAAGGCTTCAATATGACCATATCATGAGGCAAAAATAACATCTGTGCAACATCTGCACTGGCTATTCAATCCCATTTGTTTAAATCCTGGCATATCTGCACCAAACTAGCAGCCCCTGTTCTCACTGCACGGACAACAATAACCTGGTTTACCTTTGATACTGAAGAGAAAAATCACAATCTGGTAACTAATTTGTTTGTTGCATCTTTAGCTGCTTGTGATGTCAATGTACAGTAACGTCTAAGAATAGGATTTAAGTGCCACATCTACATTGCCGGTAGATCACAACAATGACTACCCTGCTGACAAAAGGGCAGCAAATCATGTCAACAAAGGAATAACTGCAAAATACCACATTGCAGTAAAAACAGGCATTAAGGTGTGAAAAGCAAGGAGAAAGAAGAAAAAAAAACATGCGAGCATTATAATTACAGTCATTATTAACATTCATTCACAGGGCTTATTGCTAATGATCTGCTAATCTCAACTGGTTGTCGTGACAGCGCAGTGACAGGAGGAGAGAGACGCAGAGTGTGAGAGACTTAGAAGACAGAAATACAGTCAGTCTGCAGCATTAAGTGCTAAAGAGTTTTGAACGTAACCCCCCACAGGAAGTCAATTTAGCAACCTCATACTGAGCTCTGCTGCACTGGTTGCTGCTCCATTAGGCCTCACGCTGATCCAAGACAGTATGATCACCTTTGTGTGGAGAAGGAGGAGGAGGAGGTGACGGCTCTTAAAGTACTTCTGCACAGTGATCAAACATTCATCCAGTGCTTGAAAGGAGGCTTTTTTTCCCCATTCTACACCTCACTACTACTCTACTGTCAAGTGCTGAGACAACTCATCGATTCATTGACAGAGAATGAATAGAAAATTAAACAGTTATGATAAATGGTTCATCACATCAGTCATTTTTCAAGTCAAATGCTAAAAACTGCGTCTTTTCTTCATTTTATAACATTAGCAAGCTGCTATCTCCCTAGAACAGTGTAAACCGGGATTCATCCCTGAAGAGAGCGCTCCTCCAAAGCGCCAGATGCCATCAAAGGTGAGCATTTGCCCCAAAAAGGTTGGTTGCGACCATGAACTGTAGGCGGGTCAACACCCTGGTGAGGAAGACGAGCACGCACATGAGCTTCCCTGAGACAGAAAGTAAAGGAGCTGGATGTGGAGGTCAGGTTCATTGTATTGCCAAATTCTCAGAAACAACACTGGAGACAGCTTATAGTAGTGAAACAAGCATTCAGTTCAGGAGTAATAGGTCTGGTGGACATTCATGCCGTCAGCATGCCGCCTGCACGCTCCCTGTTGTTGATAATACTGCTCATTTTCAAGTGGCCTTTAATTGTGACCAGTCCAAAGCACACCTGTGCACTAATCATGCTGTTTAATCAGCATCCTGAATTGCCACACCTGTCAGGTGTCTTTTAATTAGATTTCTTGACATTTTGAAAACAATTATAAACAGGAATAAAGGTGCAGGTAAATGTTTTTCTCTATTTAAATCACAGCACACGCAACAAGAAATTGCAATAACCTCGGTTGTTTAATAAACTGTATGAATGTGGAAGAAATGGTTTTGTCTCTGTCGGGTTTGGAGGAAGAAGTGTTTGTTAAAAAATACATTTTTCAATCTGACCTGCTGAATATCAGGCCAACCAATGAAAATGTTAAATCGCACTTGATAGATTTTGTGTGAGCAAAACAGTCGCACCCTGGAGCATTGTTTAATCCATAGTACTCCAGAAATGCTAGATCCTACAATTCCCACAATGCAACTTGCCCCTCATGCCTGCCTTGCAAATGCCAATGTCCTTGAAGCGCTTTACTCCTGTTTGTAATGCAGGTTTTCTGTTAAAAACCTAAAAAAAAGTCTCCAAGCCCAAGCTGTGATAACACTGATGACATCACTATGACATCATCAGGGTTTCGTCAATGAAATAATAATGAGCTGCAGGCCTAGTATTGTCTAAACAGTTTATATTCATTATTCTGTCTAAAAATAATCGATTCTGTACTTTGCTTCAGGAGCTGGAGTTACAGCAGCGCCTACATTATCACACATTAAAGAAATCAATCACAGATTTTACTATTATACAGTATTCCTGCGTAAGGGTCGCAGAAACTTTGAATCATCTGCTCTGTTGTCTTTACAATCATGTGACCTCTACAAGTCAGAGCAAAATGCTGCAAGGCTACAGAGATGTGGGAGTTTCAGTCTCGTTTATTGTTGCACCAGATAATTGATTGCAGTCATTAGTGCAGCCGAGAGTGACCTTGCTCGGGGGGGTGAGGAGGGAGGAGGATGACTGTGCGTGTGTGAGTCAGAGAGGGAAAAAGGCTACACAGATCTGGTTTATTACTCTGTAATGTCTGCTGTCTTTGTTGCATTAGAGGTACATGTATGTGGGAAATGGAGGTAAATAAATCAGGGCCGACATCTAACCTTCACGCTGCCTGCTTCCATATTACAGATTTTTTAATGATTGGCGGAGGAAAACAAGAAGGCAGCCTGCATCTCTTGCGGTTTTCACGACTGCTGATTTAAGCAAAGCTGTCAGAACGTTTTGCGTTTTGGAGGTTCTTTACATTGCAGCGTGATGATAGCATTTGAAAGCGAGGCATGACCTGTAAATACCATTCAACAACAACAACAACAACAACAAAAAGAATCAAGTGGATGATGGAAGCAAAAAATAATGCCTGGTGGAAAACTGGTCCACAGGAACAAATTATATTCATCAAACACACCTGCCACTTAGACTCTCGGGTGTGTGACATTGTCTTGGAGTGGCTGCGTATGCTTTATGATTACAGAGCAAACAACAGCCTCTGCGAAGGGAGAGATGCAGATACTCTTTGCCCTCAGCCACCAAAACAAAAATAGACTTGAAGGCCAATGAGAGCTGCCCATGAATATTTCAAGAATTTTAACTACATTTCGGCTTTTCCTTGTGAGCAATAAATTTAAAGTTATATAAAACACTCGTCAGATGCTGACACGCGCCGCCCAAAGCCCATAACTCAACACCTTATCTCGAGCTCCTGCTGTTGCATGTGTGATAAGCTCAACAGGAGGTTTATAATTGTCAGTCACAAAAAGAGGCAAAAAAAACACAAACTGTCTTCTGTCTGATGTTTGATCCTCTTTTCCTCCAATCTTCTGCCAAGTCTAAAACCCATTATGTCGCCTTCTAAACATTCAAAAGAGGAATTAATGCGTGAGGAATTTAACGGCAATGGCCAAATTGGTTCGTATCCCACCTAATATGACAGAAGCACAATTAAAATGTCAGGGCTGGAAGGCTCCCAGTGTGGTGCTCGCTTTGCTTTTGTTTCCTGGATAATAAAAGACTCAATGATTGTTGTGCAGCGGCACAGCCGGCCGTATAGTCAGTATTACAGGCCACAGGCTGGACACTCTGGGCTTAGTGCAAAGCCTCTGAATGCAAAGCAGCTTAGGAGTGACAGAGGAAATGGGATATCAATAGCGGCCAACAGATTTGGCCGCTGTACAGAAGCCTGATGCTCCGTCCCCACTTCAGTGCAGACTTGAGCCCAAACTGTGCTGGGGCATATCAGTCAGCGGCCAAGCAAATTCTCAGTGTTTTTGTTTTACCGCTCGCCTCAAAGGACACTAGAATGATTGCTGAAAGTTAAAACTTGCTTAAAGTCAACTTGAGAACTTATTGAGCAATTCTTCAATTTCTGGCGAGCTGTGACTCCGACCTATTCGGTGCTTCACGCAGGTTAAAGAAAAGCTGAGAATTATAAGCAAAGGCTACTGTGCTGTGCTGGTGGATGAGTAAGCAGGAGGAAAAGGCATGGGGGTTTGGTGCAGCTGCATTTCACGGTCAATGTTTTGTCTAAAAAAATGAGTAACCAGATGAGCACAGGTGCATTCGATTTGTTTTGCGGTGTCAAGGAGGGCATTGCTGAGGGGATCCGAGGAGCTCCGGCACCCCCAAGCCGGCCAGGCCTGTGCTCTGAATGCTAAGCGCCCTCATAAATTGAAAATGACAACTTGATTCATGCAGGTAATACATTTCACTGTCTGACTGGGTGACATTGGCGTTATATAATATTCAAGCTGGGTGCTGCGTCGAGATGAGCGGGGACGACGCTCCGAGAAGACATTACGTGATAAGAGCCGGTGAGGACATTATATGACAAACAAGGAGACTGGGAGGGTTAAGGTGCTGCTATGTGAGAGTAAGGTGGTAATAACCTTCATAGATCTGGCTATAGAAGTCAGAGTTTTACTGTATTGATGAAATGTATCAGCGGAAGTCACCAGAGAGCACAGCCGCCCGGAGCAAGGAACTGCTCGCTTTTTTAAACTTCTACATTATCCAGGGCGCAGTTTTGCTGAGCACACACTCTCAGCACCTCAGCAGTGGCCTGCCTCACAGTTGTACACTCACACCTAAGAGCTGCTCTGCTGCTCAGTACAAGCACCGTTTTTCCTCTGTCAAGCCTCTACAATGGAACAATTCAGTCACACGAGCCTTGCGTAAGGGAATAGTGACAAAATGTCCTGTGGAAAGTTATGTTATGTTGCAGGATGCGAGCACTCTGTAAACATTCTTCTGTCATGCCTTTCCAACTTGCTTCTTCTGCAAAACAATGACTGAAATACATATGCATCCCCGCATTTAGGCATTTTCCCCAAGGTAAGGAAACATTAAGCCCCTCTTAAAATGAGTGGGTGGATCCATATGTGACTTAACTAAACAGTCAATAATTTGAGCGTGACACACCATGAAAAACATAAACAAACAAACCAAAAAAAAACAGAAAGGCATTTAAATAACATGTGCATAAGCTAAGCTAATAAGCAAATTTCAGTGTAAAAATGGTGAAGGTGTCAATCCAACTACCAAGCCCTCAAACAAACATCATCTGGCTGCTTTGATAAATTAAATCAACCACAAAATGGTGTCAACAAAGCAAGAACAATATTATCATGGTTCAGAAGCTGACATCTTCTCTTGGGGCTGCTGTTCACAGCAAGTCATTTTCCAAATGCAATAAAGCACATCCATCAGCCCCACCGGACTTGATCAACACAAATCAACTAGAGCCGACATGAAATGGTATTAACAGGATAATGAAGTTTAAAGCTGAACAGGCAGCATCACAAGTTAGCCCTGTAAATTGGTAGATGGTTTTATACCACAGAGACAAGAGAGCCAGAAGATCTGTAGAGCTCACTCTCTACTGTTCAGTATTAATTCTCACTTCTAAGACTCGAGTCTTGCTTTCTGTACTCGACAGCAGGATTCAATTTCTTTATCTCAATCCACTTTTGTGATTTAAGGTGATAAGTTCATTGTCAATCTCACAATCCTTCCTTGTAAAGATTTCACGCTCAGTCAGATAATCTGTAAATCAGCCGTCTCAACACTCGAGTCCCACAGATGCAGAGGAACCTTTGTGTAAGGCTGAAAAACAAACCCGAGAGGGCGATCGATACAGCGGCAGCCTGCAGCGGACGTGTAGACACATCATGTAGCGCCGGCTCCTCATACACTTCTCTACCATCTACTGTTCTCATTCAAGCACTTTCCCCCTCATTTTGCCCTTTTGTGTTCAATCCCTTCACTCGAGCATTGACCTTAAACCTATGAAAGTGTCTACAAGCACCTTCATCACTAAAAGCAGTAGCAGCGGTCTCTGATGAGCTTGTAAATTCTCTGCTATTGATCGGGCCTCTCAGGGTGGTTCTCTAATGCTATTTCCTTTTTGTTACAACCGTCAGCAAAGCAATGAATCAGACTTTCATATTATTGTGAGCATAACATCCTGAGGACAATGACTTCCATCAACAGCACCGAATCTAAACACAGGAAGTAAAGAAGAGGTAATAATAACATTACAGAAGCCTGAATTCAAAGAAAGCTGAAAATATTCAAATCTCCACTAACATTATCATTCTGAGTGATCGCATTTCTCCCATCATGCTCCTCTCTCTCCATATGGCAGCAGTTTCTATGGGGACAAAAAACGCCCCGATCCACCAGACACTTGGCGATGTGGATTGCATGCATATAACGTTATTCATATGAAGTGTTTCTCTCCAAAAGTGAGGCAACCAGCAATCGAAAAAAGTGGCACTTCAGATCACGACGGACAGGACAAAAATTTAGATAAGTGATGTTCTGTTCTCTACACAAATGGGTACTCTCAGCACTTAGTTGATAAAATTAGATCACTTTAAAGTACACTGTCCTCTCTGCTTTGAGGATAATGAAGCATGATTTGCAGCTTTTTTTCCTCCCTGTAATGAGCCAAAACTGTATTGTAGTGTTTTGGATTTTTTTTAACAAATTCCAAATCATACCTTCCCTTAGAGGTGTGGAGCCATTCAGTTTTTCTCTGCATAGCAAAATTGTACCAGACATGTTCATCCAGCCTCCATACTGCGTGGAATGATGGCACTTGAGCGATCCACTCCTGATTGCCAGATTGGCGCCACAAGCAGGCCATAGCATGGCCACGTGTCAGCCATGAGCAAACCGAATAATCCAGAACAGAAAGCCAGTTCTGGTTTATTCGGCTCGCTCTTGGCTGACGGCTCAGATCTGGCAAACAGACCGCCCAAGTGCCTTGTGGGCAGCATGTGGGCTAGATGAACATGTCTGGTGTGTGCCAGATCTGGGCTACAACAATTTTGCTATCTTGATTGACAGCGAGGACTATGAACCAGAACAAAAAAATCTCATCCCCCAGGTTGATAGCTATACCTCTTATTTAATTATTAACAAAACATCATCCGAAAACAGCCACGTGAAATAATTCATCCAGTCAGCACAGTCATCTGGTTGGCGACATCACTCTATTGGTTTGTCCACATACTGTAGCACGGATCTGCTAATCAATGAGATCAGGTGAAGTTTGGAACAGACGTACAGTAAAAGGAGATTAAAACACATTTCATTCATGAAGTCAGATTTTTTCTTGTATATGTATAAATATATTTATTTTATTTTTCCTTGTATTCATTCTTTATGGATTTCTATTTTTTTTATTAGATATTGTCTATTGATTGGTTATTTTTTCTGATTATTGTGTGTGTTTTTTGTAGTTATTCTTGTATTTTATGCACACACACAAAACACTAACACCAGAAGTAAAACATGTCTACAGGTCATCAAATACTATAGGCGCACAAGTCTCCCGTGACTTCATGATGTGACGCCCCCTGGCACCTCAGCACCCTGTTCCCAGCAGATCACAGTGAGGCTCTGCAACATTAAACAGCCATATGCTCACCAGAGGGACTGATGCACTTCAGGCATCAATTAGCACCACACACACACACACACACACACACACACAATCTACCAACACAATTTTCAGTGGAAAACCTCCCAAGTCAAGCTCTAATATAAGACAGCTAATTAACTCATGCACTTCTGAACAGACAAATGCATTTCTAAGCACAGACACATTATTCACATTAACTAATTTACTTATGAAAACACCTGGAGGGAGCTGATGGAGACAGAAGACCAGCACCACTCCAAACATATGTGCACTGCTCCACCGTGCTTCACCCTGCTGCAGAGCTCCAGCCTCTATCGAGGGGGCGAAGGAGTTTATCGGGAACACCATCTCAGTGCTGGCAGACGGCTGGAGCGTGGAACAGGCTGAACACATCCCATTATATCGCAGGGCGCAGACAACTGCACCTGTCGAGATAACACGGGGCGATGCTGGGGGGAGAACGCACATGATGCAGAGGCGGACACACTCGCAGCTTTTTTATCTCACATGCTCACGGGCAGATGTCCTCCACTGTCTCTCCAGGTTTAAAGAATAAAATGCAAGGCCGACGTGCACACACAGGTGCTCACACGGACACACACTCACACACACCTGCTTAGTGTCGTCGCTCTGAGCTTTTAGTTGCTATGTTGAACCTGAGAGCTGAGAGGATGCCAGATGAAGGGTCCTGTGGTAATTACCTTGTCCCCTGGCCTGTCCACGCACACACACTGGAACACACACACACACACACACACATATACACAAACCTCCTCACACACACATCTCTGCCACTGCTGATGGCAGCAGAGGCCGAGGACATGCAGCTTCAGCACTCCTTCCGGTAAATAACACTCCTCCTACTGAGGGGCAGTACACCCACACACACACACACACACACCCACACACACACACCCACACATACCCACCCACACACACCCACACATCTACAGTGCAGTATCTCCAGAGCTTCTTCACTCTGTCCAGGTATGACTATCATACGTGCAAACACAGGTAAGAGTTCATGTTGTTTTACGTGTAGACATTTACTTATATGAGTGTGTTTAGTGTGTAAAAATGGACTGATTTAAATGCAGTGCCAATCAAAACTGACACCATACAAAATTTCTTATACTCCCTTATCCCATATGGAAATAAAACTAACATCATGAAAAAATAGCTGAATTCTACACACGATTAGGCACAACAGACGATAGAAAATATGAAAACACTCCCCTGTTCTGTATCTGGTTATGACTCATATTGTTGGAATTTGATTACATTCTATCAAATCTGAATCCTTGTCAAATCCCATATGGCATCTTAATTATGTTCAGTTTTCAGCATTTAAATAGCTCAAGTTATAAACAGCTAAATCCGAGATCTGTAATCAGCCTTATTTGTGCGATAAGAAAGGTTTTAGCTGCAGCCTGATGAATGTTGACAACCTGCAGACACATTTAAGTAGCAGCTGTACACCTGATTTTTTGGTGACCTTGTTGATTCAGAATTTTCAAGTTGATGAGCTTAAAATATTTATGAAACTTTAACTTCTATTCTTCTGAAATTGACAAGACACAGTTCACTCGAGTTTGATTTGATTATGAATTCATTGGCATTTTTCATGCAAAGATGCCAAACATTCTCGAGATCAAGCTTCTCAACTATGAGGGTATAAAAAACTTTTATATGCTGATACTGATATATCTGCGATGAGCCAATATTGGCCAATAATATCAGCCAGACGATTTATTGGTCGGGCTCTAATTGTGACGTTCAGCACCAGTGCATTCTTAAACCTTCTGTTGCTCTTCACTAATAAAGCTAAGAAAACATAAAACGCTTGCCAACAGGGAAAGTTTCCAAAAAGCTTTTCGGCTTTTTAAGTTCGTGTGTCCTCTTTTTAGTTATATATGTGATCTTTTGTTAAGGAGTGATGGACTTGTTGGATTATAATGATTTTGTGGTTGTGAATGTACTCCTCACATCTCCAGAAAATCACGTTGAAGTCTTTTATTTTTCATGACAGACTTGTTAAGTGTATGTGAGTCTTAATATACTCTTGTATTTATCTTTTGGCAGACATAAATTGTGGCTGAAAAACCTTTTGGAGTCGGTCCCGCACATTATCTTGCTCACATAACTGATTGCATCTCCTTTCACATTACTGCCACTGTGAATATAGCCAGACTTGATGTGATTTTCACCTTTCTGTGCAGAGATGAGGGCCTCGTTGGTGTTGGTGACATATATTGTGTGAGACAATGAAAACTAAATGATATACTGCTATTTTGACAACAAACTGCGATTTTCTTGTCATGTTGGCATCTGTTATTACCCTTGACAGACTTGTTAAAATGTATGAATCTAAATATCTTTTAGATTTTGGCAGGCATGAATAGTAGCTGAAAGGTGGGTTATTATATTTTCATTAGAGAATCACTTCTCTTGTTTTCAGTCAATTTCTGCTACTTTAATATAATTTATGTTCCTTATTTAAATGTTTGGCTCATAAATCCTTGGCAACCAGTTGAATTGACTATAAAGTAAACCCTGCTGGTATCAAATATAACAAGTATTTACATTGAAATGGTACATTTGCATAAATGTGAGCTCCACGCAAATGGCAGCCAGTGGATGTCAAGGGAGGCGGATAAAACATTAATGGACATTCTCCTCTCTCCACACAGTGGCACACACATGCACCAACTCCACTATCCTGCAGAAATCACAGCAGGCACTTCAGACTTCATGATGTGTGTGTTTGTTTGTGTGTGTGTGTGTGTGTGTGTGTGTGTGGATGGCGTGATAACCTGCGGTGTGGCTGCCCACAGTTGCCTCGGGGCCCTCGGAGGTGAGGCGGCTATCTCCAGCCAGCATGAGGTCCGGTCAGAAGCCATGCTGCTCAGTATGCCCTCGGTAAATAAATGATTCCCACCTGTCAGACCCGCTAAGCTTCAGCTTCACAGAGGTGAGACGCTGCAGAGAGCATGTCTTTGAGTCAATTTTTCTATTTATGTGCCATATATATGTGTGTGTGTATGTGTGTGTGTGTGAGGAAAGTGTGGAGCGGCGTTTGCCTTCGACCTAAACCCTGATGGAAAATACACACTCTAGTTTTCATTGTTCTGTCAGCCTGTCAGATGCAGTTTAGCTTAAAAAACACACACATACCCTATCAGCATACACACACACACACACACACACTTACACGTAAACAGAGCAGAATGCAATTCTATGAACTTTTTACCTCTGGCAAACACATCAGTATTGGGTGGAAGAGTATTCAAAGGAGTGGTATTAACCTTAAACTTTGCTTTGTTTGTGTCGTAGCAGCCCCGAGGACACACTATGAGATCAGAGGGAATGTGTATGTATGTAATGTGTGTGTGTGCGTGCGTGTGTGTGTGTGTGGGTGTGTGCGTGTGTGGGTAAGTGTGTGAAGTGAGTCAAGGAATGAGGAGGGGAAACACTAGAGCGTGGGCGAGATATGGGCAAGCTGCATATGTTTATTTATGTGCATTTTTTACAATATGTTAGAGCCGTTTACTTAGCTGTGATGCCATGCTGCAGCTATGATGCCACACTGCAGCTGTGATGCCATGCTGCGGCTATGATGCCATGCTGCAGCTACGATACTACACTGCAGCTATGATGCCATGCTGCAGCTACGATGCTACACTGCAGCAATGATGCCATGCTGCAGCTATGATACCATGCTGCAGCAATGATGCCAGGCTGCAGCAATGATGCCAGGCTGCAGCTATGATACCATGCTGCAGCTATGATGCTACACTGCAGCTATGATGCCATACTGCAGCTACGATGCTACACTTCAGCTATGATGCCACACTGCAGCTATGGTGCCACACTGAAGCTAAGATGCCACACTGCAGCTATGATGTCATGCTGCAGATATGATGCCACACTGCAGCTACGATGCCACACTGAAGCTAAGATGCCACACTGCAGCTATCGTGCCACACTGCAGCTACGATGCCACGCTGCACCCTGTGACAGTGTTACCACGGTGACTGTACCATGGAAAGTGGAAGTTCAAATGTGCCTTTTTGAAAGAATGGAAACTGGAAGAATAAATGATATTCATCTCCTCCAGCAGCAGGGAGATGAATATTTAAATCTTCCGAGGACTGGACAAGGTTAACTGGTGTGGATACTAGCTGACTGTACCTCCAGCTGAATGTCTGCATCTCTGAGCGCCACATTAATGAGAGCTATTTAAACATTTTCACCTTCAGGCCGAGCTTTGACAGAGGAGCCATTGTTACAGAGAGGAAGGGAAAGAAAGATAAAGAGAGAAAAGGAGGGAGGAGAGTGAAGAGGTGAATGGGAGACGTGGGCCAGAGTAATGCTTCAACCCCAAACCTCATAAGTATAATTCTAACTGTCCCAGTGCACCGAATGACCATAATATATCTGCAGAGGGTTTAATAGGGTTGTTGATCAATACCAGTGACTCAACGATTATCCTGCCAAGTGCTGAGGCTTCAAGTTTCAAACCTTGTAAATAAAACACCCATTAGATGACTTAACACCACTTTAAAGTGTTTCTCTAATTAGGATTAAGGAGACATGCAGTGAAGAGGTTTAAAGTGAGGCTTTGGGGGAAAGTGAATCTAGGAGGTTAGAGGCAAGCTGCACAGAAATGATTGGGGTGGAGAGGGGGACTGAGTCTTACATTTCATTTGATAAAAAAAAGCATGACCCTCCCTGGCAATAACTCTGAATTATATATCAGTGACAAGCATAATGAAATGGTTTTTAAAAAATCCAGCTGCTTCCTAATTTTAAATAGCTAAATGAACGGTCATTACTGTCACTAAATGAATAAGCGGGTTGTCTTTTGATGGCATCATCTGGTATGAAACTAGCCATTACATTTCGTGAATCCAATGAAAAACAGACTCAATGGGTATCACACAGATACAAATCCTTGGTGTTAACACAGAACAAATATCTGCCTATGAAATACAAGCACGGAATATCTTGGATGTTCAGGACAAATTTAAATTGTTGAGGCTTAAACTACACATACCAAGAATCACAGAAATGATGAAATTTGACTCTGAGGGCCAAACTTCAGAAATCCACAACAGGTATTTGTTAAAAACATCTTAAAAGCATTTGTTAACAGTGATGCTTGAAGTTTATTCCATTTTACATGAAAAAACGTTAAAATGTTATATAATCTGATGAAGTTGAGGTGTATAACCTAAGCTCCATGTGTCTTGGTGACAGTTTGGTTTGGGTGATGTAAGGTGGGAGCTGCTGTGGGCGGACAGAAAGTGAATTGAAATTGAACGAATTAATAACTACAATGATCTGTGGCACATTGGTCGGGTTTGAATTGATTCTGCTGGAAAATAGAGCACACGGCTATCTTTTTAATGTCGCCTACTGTAACTATTCAGTCAGCTGACAGTCACTGTCTTTCTAAATTTCAAATGTTCAGTGTCAACACAATATATTTGGGAAGTAAAGTTTTCAATTTGTTTTTTCTTGTAAAAAATCCAACCAAAAATGAAAGAACCAATATATAAATCCGAGATAAGACACCACACTAACCTTCAGCAAACGAACAAAATAAACAGTCACACAGTCCTTAACAGAAATGTGTGTGTGTCTTTCCGTTAGAGTGTGTCGGTGATGACAGGAAGTGATCCAGCAGCCGTCTCACTGCTTATGACGGCTGTCAGATGGGAGATCCATCTCTGTGATTAGCTGCTGGACCAGCTTTCTTTCCTCTGGGACGGATCGATTTGAGCTGGACGCTGAGATGACGCCTTCCCTCCCCCCCGTCAAAGATGACTGTGCATATGTGTCAGTGTATATAAGTGTGTGTAGTGATATACAATAGGTTCAATTCTAGTATCTTCTTCCTACAATATAAGCTCAGACTGCACTTATTTTGATATTAAGATGTACTAAAATCAAAGCACATTTGAGAACAAATGAACAAAAAATCCTTCACTGACGGAGCCTTCAGTGCATACAAAATGCAGAAAATGAAAAAAGTCTGATCCCCCTGACACCTTCCTCTCATCTGCCAGCCTGCCCTTGACCAACTACAAAATGGCCTCCATCAAAGCAGGAGCATTCAGCTTCTTCAAGAAGTGGCTGGGATTCAGTCTAAAAAAGTGTTTTAAAAAAAAACACCCAGTGGACGTGGCTTCACTGGAGGGGCATCTTGAGATGAAACCAAAGTTACTTCTCACAGCATCTCTGATTAGACCTTCTCTTTCTGTAGTCTATTCAGCACAGCTAATGTCTAATCCTTTCTGATCAATGGGAGAGCACGGCTGGAAACACTACTTGCACTGATTTGACTAAATATCCCAAAAAGAGATAATCAACAACTCATCTCTCAGTTTCTTTATCTGATGTGACTCAGACTCATTCCTAACGCTTGCCGCCTCTCTGTGGGGACTCTGAGCTTCTGATGAGAAACACCAACACCTCTTTCGAACTGAGAGAGTCCCTGCAGTGGCGGCCATCTTGACCTCGACAGGAGTCAGATCTTATGATTTACTCATGAGCCAAAAAGGCGTGATAAGCCTCTAGCTTCAATCCTGTGATACTGTACATCAAGAGAAAAATGGCAAACATCATTAACCCTTTAATGGTCATCTCTACTGTTTGGTAGCACACATAACATGTCATATAAGTGTAGCTACATGCGGCTTGGGAGGCTTTTTTCTCTGACCAACCTTTTTTTTCTTTGGTTGTTGTTTTTGTTAAATACTCAGTGTTCTAGTGCATGTAAGAAAAGAGGATCTTATGGTGGCGTTACACCAACTAACAGATGACCAAGTCTGATCGGTTTCTACAAAGTTGTGCTGTCACGATACTCGAATTTCTAACTTTGAAACAATAGATTATTCGCAGTTTTTTTTCTCGTTCGTGGCCCAAGGGAACCAAGAGGTGCCAAAACATTTTTGCAGTGTGTTTTTCTCAGTCGGACCTAAGCCAATTGTGGTGAACACATTCTGTCTAACAAAGACAAACCTTTCTGGAGTCCACAGCCAATTCTTTCAAACCATTCTGTTTCCCAGCATCCCCAAGTCCTACAACTGTGTCGCTGTCCGGTCAGTGTGCTTCTCCCTGTGGCACCTTTATCTTGTTCCGATAAACCAATGAGAAAGGCAGGAGTCAGGATGTGCACAGAGGGAGAGGGCAAAGACTTTCCTCGCTGCACTGACAATCACACTTCCATTTCAGTGAAGCTTCTCTTTCAATTTTTTTCTCAAAACATTTTCTGCAATTCAAAAATGTTTTTAGTAAAACAGTTACCCTGACAACAAACTCTTCACCCACTTGACAGTGTGAATAAGAATAGTTTAGTGTGTACTTGGAAAAGAAAGTGTCAGTAGTGAAAGTGAATGTGCTATCACCTTTTCACTCATTCTTAAGTATATCTTTATGTCTGTCCTTGGCAGGAGGCGGGGGGGCAGGAGAAGATTGTGTGCAGCACCTGAAATGGCTGCAACGCTTCCCTCCCGAAAAAGTCTCCACCTGCTCACAGCGTAAACACAGTTGTTCACTGACTCCCCTCTCTTGCCGCAAATTCATTTTTCTGTCTCCGCCCTTGAAAGGAGGATGTCTGAGAGCTGTCAGGATCAGAACTTCAGGGTTGCATAACAGCAGCCGTACTGAGGGGCCCGAATGTTGAAACTCGGCAGGTCCACCTCAATGAGGTACTTTGTCTGATTGATTTTTTTCTGCTCTGTTTTTGATGGAATAACTGGCCGAAAAGCGCAAAAAGCACAAGTTAGACGGACAAGTCAATGCTTAGTCTGAATATGTAGTGGGACTCACACAAAAATACAAAAACTGTCCAAAAACAGTTCTTGTGATGCAATAAAATCAATAAAGCACAAACACTGACATGAAATGAAGAAGTAAAGAGGTGGACTCTCAATGAATACATCATGAAAACAGGTCGATGTTTCTGTCTTTTGGGGCTCGACTGATATTAAATGACAATACGACTGGTTTTGTTCGTTCTGTCTGATAAATCCAATGTGCTTACAAGAGATCTGCACTGGTTTATGTCAGTTATTCAATTTTAGACTTTAAACAGTGCTGGAGTGATCTGTGAATCCTTCATTAGGGTGCTTTCAAGTGCTTAAGGGAAGGTTTGATTACGGAGCCTTGAGCACTGCATTCATAAGCTGTGATGTTTGGAAACTCACCTGGGAAAACAAGTAATTATCAGATATGGAGGCAGTTGTTGCTACACAACAGCACATAAAGGCACCATTCCCCTACGCCCGAAGTGAACAAACATGGCATGATCAGGGTTGGAAAACCCCATTAGGAATAGCACATTCATGTGGTGGTGGGAGAATTTACATGAATGCCCCCTCAAGTCTGAAGAACAACCTCAGAAACTTAGCGAAATAATTTTTAGTACACAGCTTGCCGACTTCGATGTCATATACACAGAAATGGACGGACAAAAGTACATTTTTGGTCAATGGTTAGGGAGTTTTTAGTAATTCATGTATTGCATATGAGGGCTCCAGCTGCCACTATTTAGTCTCATTTTGCAACCATTTTTTGAGATTTTTTGAGTATGAATTGCAGATTGTTGCATGATGATATAACAGGTACTCCAAAATCTTGAGCTGGTTTTCAGTACTCCAGTGGAAAAGTCAGTCTGGAGCCCTGTGTGTGCTGAATATTACATCGTTACAGCATCGAAATCACAATGTCAAGAGGCAAATTAGTTGACTCAAAAATGTCATGCTACAAATGAAAATCTCACAAAATTCTTATTCTCATGACTAATCTGAGTGCTCTGTCTAATATTACATGATTTAGTCCCATTAAAGGGTTCTTGGATAGATGAGAGTTTGCTGCCTGTGAATGATACGCATTCCCTGCATGCACAGCAAATATTCATTGATCATCATCTCAGACAGGGCAGATGGCTTTGGTTGTTTGATAATATGCACTCCTACAAAACACTACAATTGTACTAATTATTAATTATACTGATTATACGAGAATTATTTATTTTGTTCCAAACAGAGGTATTCAAGTTATTTGCGGAAAATTCCTGTATTTTTTCATATCACAATTAAGCAGAAAAACAAAAAATATCGCAAAGTCAGTTTTTTTTTTTACAACATTTTTTGCTAACGTGTCATTTATAATTTTGGCATTGGGTTGTTACCGTTACTTGCTGTTCATGTAGATTGATGTTATATTTCCCAGCGTTGACATAGATTAAAAGTCAGGTAGAGCAATATTTTAGTGGTTTTAGGGACAAAATTCTCAAGACAATTCCACATTGTACAGCATCAGTTTGATCATAATTCATGTGATTTATAAATGTGAATTAGGACCAACAGAACTTTGAGGTGGTTGAATCACTTGCACATTTCATTTTGAAAATGTAAACAATTCAACAAGACTTTAAAAAAGCTAAAAATGTGGCTGCATGCTTTGGGAAATGACTGAAGGTTTAAGCAGCTAATAGTTAATGTCTTAAACACTCCATCAAATCAAAAGCCTTTACTAGAGACAGTTTACCTGAATACAAGGAAGCCTGGAGTACAAGGTTACACATAGTGTTGACACAGTGGATAACGCAGGAGCTGCTGCATACACATTATGCAAACTTAAAGTCTATATACATAACACAGATGAACTCATCTGTTACAGTCATGAAATATGTAAGATTTAATTATCTTGTGCTATCTAATTGTGTGCTTTAATTATGTCCCTTCTGAGTGCCGCACTCCAGCCATAAAGACAACAGTGACGAACACTTCATACAGTGGGCTTCACTTGTCACCATTCAATAACCAGAACTTCATTGTGGCTTTTATTAAATCACTAATTAAAACACCCATAGTCAATGCTAAGAGTTTACAGATCATCTTTCTATCTGTTTAATTAGGCTAATTGTTATTTGCTACAGTGCTCGTCGTAATGTTATTTAATTAAGTGCTGAATTAATAGATGAGCTCGTGGTGAGAATCTCAAAGGTTGTGAAAAGTGAATTTGTGCTCTGTATTCAAGCGGGATGGATTCTTGATTAAAAGGGAGCAGAATGTGACTGAGGTTTTATTTCATTTCAGCCATAGTGAGAGTGAATATGAAATGACTGCTTATATATTTAATGAGCTGAGACTACAATGAAAATATAAGAGGGCTAGTTCTGATCATGTTAATTATCGTATTTGCATTCTTGCCAAGGGTTAGAAAAGTAAATCGATACAACTTTAATGACTGTATGCTAAATGTGAAGCAAAAGCTAGCAGCTGCTTAGCTTAGCTTAGCATAACATAACTCTTGCAAAACCACAACTTCTCGATTTTACATTTAGTTAGCAGCCCAGCCACCAGGATAAAATGTTGGCAGTTAACGTTTCCGCAAACCACTGACACATTTACATGTGTACGCGTCATAGGCCGCGTAACATATTGGCAATTCTACAAAACATGTCATTTAACATTCACATTACATGTTTATGACCTCACTTTCATATCAGTAGGTGGATTGGACGGTGGTGAAGTTACAGGTGAGAAGGCTGCCTCAGTTCGACACTGCATTTCAACATTTGTAAGTGTGACGCCACTGGGTATTTTCAATTTCCAGCCGTATTTATAGCTGCACTACTGTATATCCTCCTCTAGATAAATCTGCAATACATCTGTCATTTAACTTTGGACAACATAAGACTAAATGTAAATCATGAAGGTGTAAATGTGACTGCAGAGTGAAATCTCCACCAGCTGAATGTGGCTGCAAGCACTTTACCGTATCACTCTCATGATTCATGAGAGCGGCGGTGTTGGAGGACGAGGCGGACTGTTTGCATGTGTTCACTGTCAGCTTTTACAGCTGGGAGTTAAGGACCTGCTATCTGTTTAAAGCCACGGCGATGTACATTTGTATCACGCCCCCTCTTGTTGTTTTAGTGCCTTCGAAAGAGTTTATGGGCCGTACATCAGCTGTATCAGGTGATGCATCTGAAACAGCTTCCTGGAGTTATACGTCTTCCAACTGCTGGGAGGAAAGGTTAAGCTTGAGTAACACTACGACTGAGAAACAGAGAGAAAGACGCACTGCTGTTCTGTTAATTATTCAGAAACATCTGACTTTACAGAATAATGTTATCCAAGTGTATTACAGTATAAACTGCAGGGTGGAATCTCAAAGCTCATTCTTCTCAATCTGATGAGTAAGTGAGCAACAGCAGCAGACACTCAATATCTCCCAGCGCATGTAATCCAATAACTTCTTGTACGGACAGGATCAGCTCTCACAAGGGAGGGAGCTGCTGTGGGTGTCTCTGATTGCTTAGCTACACCATACACTGTATGAGAACACACACACACACACACACACACACACACATATATCTAAGGCTTAGGAAGGATTGGGATTCGTTTGAATGCAAAATAACCATAAAAACAACAAATAATGTGATTAAAAACACGGACGAGGTGACTTATAGTTTTGGATCTGCACTTCAGCCTGTAAATTAAGTTTTTGTTTCCTCTTAAGAGAGCTGTGGAGTTGTTTTATAGTGTGTGTGCACAAAATTTATTTACATCTCGCGCTTGATTCTTGCCACAAAACATTATGTTCATTTGTTCAGATTGGGCTTCTGAAATAAATCAAGAAATAATTGCATCTTTAAATAGCTCATCAGGATTATTTGCATTATAAATTTGATAACATTAAGTTAAATTATGTTTTGGACAGTCATTACATGCAAGTAAATAAACTTTTTAATCCAAAATGTAGCAAAATGAGATTGTTTTATTCAAGCCTGCTTACATAATGCTGCTGACATTTGGTTTAAAAACACTCGACATGACATTATATTTCATCTCTGACTCTCGTTCTCAATTACCTCTTGTGGGCAGCACAATATAAACAGAGATATTAGCATAGATTAAGTGCTGGAAGTGGATTCTCTGGACTAATGGCATTAAATAAAATGGAAAATAAAGTGCTGGAAAGCAAAAAAAAAAAAAAGGATCCATTAAGGCGAAGTATTGACCCAAGTTAGTGAAAATGATTTTTTTATTACATGAGTTCTTTTTTCCTGTGACTTTTCAATCAGCTCTTCAAAATATGTGTTTTTAATAGAGTCAGGGCCCCAGTGTGCCTGAGATTTAGAGGTTTATTTTTTAAACAATTGAGATTATCACGAATTCTTGTTGCATGTGATTTAAATGAAGAAAAACATCTTTTTTTTACATAATATTTTAAGAAATTAAGTGGTGCATCTAAATTATGTGCACCTAAATGAAATCATTAGGTGCACCAGCACAACCAGTGTGTAAGATGAATCTGGAGCCCTGAGATTGGAGATTTATTCCCCTAAAGGTCTGCATTTCGATCATGGTGGCCTCATTTTACTCTCCACAAAGTGTCCACATGCTTAAGTTTCACTCGACATGAAGTGCTTAAGTTGGCCCGTCGTGTCAGATGGCTCACGCAGGGACAACAGGATGAGATGTAGGGTGCGATTAACACCTTTGATATCCGCCACCAGTTCTCTCTTCTGTTGTCTTTGGTTTCTCTTTCTCTCCTTCTTGGCTTTGAGATTTAAGATAAGATGAAACTTTAATGATCGCCATGTGGAAATTGGGTCGATGGAGCCGCGAAGAGTAACAAGGCACAGCGAAGGAACAGAGCAAAAGCAGGTCTCATAAACATATGCAAACAATATGTTAAATATTGGTACTGGATATGGGTGCGTGGAAGAAACTTCAGTCGAGAATATCCAGCCTACAGCAGGTAGCTACTTTGAATGTACTGAAATCAAAACAAGCAGAAAAATAGCTGCTTCACTGAATTAAACACTCAAACTAAACAGCAGCTCTTGAAATGTTATTCCATGAAATGTTTTAAGTCTGTGTTAGTTTGAAGTATTCATGAGCTGACAGAGCCTTAGTGCCCCAGGCAGGATGTTTCCATTGAATGCTAACACCTTTATTTTTCATCCAAGTGTCATCACCAGGGGGTTGGACTGCAGACCCCAAGGTTTGAGTTTGAAAAAATAGTCAAAATATAGCTCTGTTTAGCTGCTGCTTGGAAAGAAGTAAAAAAAAAAAACACATTAACCACAGAGATGGAGACAGACTAGGTTAATTTCATGACATTTTAAAGATATAATATGTAAAAATTCTGCATTAAAATGTTTTATATTTGGTTGAGTTGTGTACTTGTTTCCTAAAATGTTTCCGACAATGTTAAAACCAGAGGAAATCCACAACCCTGAAAATATTACATTGTCAATGAACATTTCTGCCTGATTCTCTTCATATAGATTTAATCAGCAAGTGTTTTTGCCCCAAACAGCTGGATTACCTTTGCGAATATTAGGCATAACCTAGAAAACAAGGACACAGCAGCGGGTGTGTGCCTGTGTGTTTGCGTTCAGGTCAACCACTAAACTCATCACTCACCAGAGCCTCAGGGTCTGTCTGGTATTTTTAAGGTTATACTCATGAAGTAAAGTATATTTAACCTCCTGCTCCAGTCGGCAGTCAACACGATAGAACATAAACAATAGAAATAACCTCTGTGGATTGCTGCAGCAGTCCGGTTGATAAACAGGAGCTAAGATAATTCCACTTTTAAATCCCAAAACTTTCAAAGTAATCTCTGAGCTCAACTTCTGTCGATAAATGGCAACAGATAAAAGCAGAATCCAATGTGACAAGGGGTGTTTCTTCCTCCCGAAGGTCTGGCTCTGTGCCAGAACTAGCAGAAATTACATATTGGGTATTTAACTGTGGTGTGCATACATAGGGTTTGGGTATTAATCTTTATTACAGCCTTATTCAGCACAAACCTAATGAGCCCCTTTGTTGTTGTGAACCAGCTCTTTCTTGTAAATCATATGCCTCAGGTGAGTGGCCAAGTTTATTTTCCATCTTAGTCATCAGACACTTTATAATAACTCCAATAAATCTGGGAAAAAAATCTGATGAGTTGTTTTCCAGTCCCACAGCAGTGTTTAGCAGGAGGTCAAACTGGGTATTGTGCCAACAGCAGAGGCTAATCAATGTGTCAGAGGTAGGATTTTAGCAGCGAATGTTTTGGTAGGAACCAGAGGAGAGCTAAATGAACTTCAGTTTGGCCTTTGGTGTTCAACTCGGTGGTGACACCGGAGAAACCTTACATGGAGCTGAACGATGCGTTAGACCTTTGAACTACGAATTATATTGATTGCCAGATTCTGCAGCATGACCAAGTTGCTCGGCATTCAAAATTTTCCGAACTTTAAGAAATTGAATCGAATGAGCTTTAACAAAAGGCCACCGAGGTCTGCTTTAAAAGATGTTCGGGGCCTGTATTTATAAATCATCTCAGAGGAGCAAATCAGTCCGAGGTGACACAAAATTCTCTTACAGCTAAAGGACAAATGCAGCTTTGACACAGCTGATTTCATCTGTCACAACCAACATTTTTAGCAGTAACAGAGCAAACTTTGATTAGTTGTATGGCTCCTCGGATAATGTGCACATTCATTCATTTCTACATGCTGCTTCATGCAAATCATGAGTTAATTATTTACTCATTTAAATAAGAGCTGGAATCATCACTTGATTATTGGAGTAGTAAATCATAGCATAAAATAATCTGCAACTTTTGTAGAATTGACCTCTCATTTTGGTTATTTTTCATTAGTTCCACCTTTTAAGATGCTTTTCTTTGTCATACATTTTGCAAAAGTGAATATTTTTGGGTTCTAAAGTTGCCATTCAATCAACATCCAAATCAGTATTTGAAGAAAGGGGACGTTATGTTGGCTACACTGAAAAAGAGGCCAGAGACTGATAAGGAGCGAGCAATGGAGCTCCACAGGGGCTCATATCTCCCCTTCTGTCCTCGTCGCGCATTAGACCCGTCACGTTTTTTGTCATGTGCCATGTTTTGCTCTGCACTTCCTGTCTTTGTCTTTTTCCTGCCTTTTACCTGACTGTGTTCACCCATGTTCCATTAGTTAATTCATCCTTGTGTCCATGTGTGTTCCCTCTTTCAGTCGTCAGGTCGTCCACGTCTGTTCCCCAGTCCTGCATTTGCTCCTTGTGTTTCATCAGTATTCCTGCTTTTGTTCCCCCTTTGTTCTCAGTTAAGTTTTCGTGTTTCTCTTTGTTTTTTCTTTGGATTTGCCCCAGACAACCTGCTTTTGTGTATGCATTTGGGTCCTTTTTGCTAAACCAAACACATAATTAAGAATAATAGCTTTTAATAGCTGTGCCTAATTCTCAATGAAGCTTCAAAGCTCCAAAAACAGCACTATTTGAATATATTACCATTTATTTACATTTCATGGGCAAAATAAAGAGCTGATTGATAATAATCGTTATTGCAGCCCTGATTTAAAACAGTGGTGTTATAATATTTAAGAAATATGTTCATATTGTCATATAGTTCCTCCTCCTCTAAAGACATCTAGGGGATAACGTGTTTTACTGAAGGGGGGTTTTGGTTTCCAGTATTTACTTACCATCTATGCAAAAGTCTAGTTGGTAAATAGCAATGTAAAATTTTGTGCTGCGTTTTAATTTTTACATAATATTTGTTCCGTGTATTACCTCGACAGCTTATTCACCAATATTTACCTTTATAAATAAATCAAAACCAAAATAGTCAACTGTCGAATTCATACTCAAAACAAATAGGGTGCAGAATCACCAGAGTTACTGCTAACGGCTGCTAACTTTAGTTGCCATTAGCTAGTTAGCCCAGTTAGCCATGCAACTAGCAGTCTGAATGGTGAACTTGGAGCACCGGGGGAGTGTTGGTGCTTACACTGCTAGCATGGGAGCTTTGGATCAGCCGGGCTAGCTGGTTAGCATGCTAACTTCAGTAAATATCTCTTCAACATCCTACATAAACTACTTTCACAACGTCAGCACTGTTGTTTCTTCACACTCTATTGATAATATATATATATTGTTTTATGTTTTCAACAAGAATTCGTATATATTGCACCTTTAAGTTTCAGTAACTGTCCAAAAACAACAATATGTCATCATACTTTCAACACCCACTTGCAGAAAGTCAGTGTAAGAAGTCCTGCTCTGCTTTTCGTCACGGTTAAACTTTAAGCTCCTGTCTGTGAGGGATTTCAGGATGCTTAGTAAATACAGGCCCTGAAGTGCTGTTTGTTTTCAGGTCTCCCTATACAGTTCACTTAAACTTTAACAAATTGAAGCCGTTGTACTGCCTACACCAGTGCATTTACTCCTTAACTGTGACAAGAGCAATGAGGAAGAAAGTAGCAGCCAAAACAGTCGCTGTGTAACTCCTGATTTGCTTCGTGTTGAGTTTTAAGTTGAACAACTTCTTTTATTTTGTAGGTTTTATCCTCATGTGTCATGCTTTGTTTCCTGTCTTTGTCTCCTTTCCTCCCTCTTGATTTGATCCTCTGTCCCTGATTATCGTCCCTCAGTACGTTTCCCTCATGTCTCTTTTTTGGTTGCTTCCTGTGTTCGGTTCATAGTTTAGTTTTTTGTATTTTTGTATTTCCTTAGCTCTTGGATGCGCTTCTGTCTGTTTTCTTAGTTTTTCTCACCTGCCAGTTTTTGTTTGGATACAGATTTATTAAAGCTCGCTTCATGCTTCTCTCTGCCTGCATTGACTCTTGCTTTTGTGTCCTTTTGAGAAAAACCTGACAGCATGTAAATATAAACAATTTCTTTATCTCCAACTCATGAATACATCTAGAGTACTTGTAGAAAGTGTCCATGTGCGTTGAACTGTACACATCCACTTATCAGCTTCCTACTGTTGATAACAAGGCCAGTGTGTGCAGACGTGGATATGTGCTTTACTGTTCACCTTATCACAAACTCCAGGCGGAGAGAGTCTTCACACTGTGACAAAGTGCTGGATGCCTGAGCTTTGTGGCGTCTCCTTGTTATCACTTTCATCGTCCGGATGTCATTTATGGGTTGAAGTAGAGTACATTCAAGACAACATGTTCAGAGATACAAAGTGATTCATTCAGTCACTGATTCATTCATTCATGAAAGATATCACTGTGAAAGATTTTCCCCTTATAAACCCAGATCTCCTCCTCTTCTTGTAGAAAATGAAAGGAGACCTATTATACTTATTCAATCTTTTCCTTTCCTTCAGTGTGTTCTATAGGTTATTGTGCATGTAAAAGGTCTTGAAAGTTAAAAAGTCTACGCCAACAGGAGCTCCTCTCTCCCACAGAGAACACTGCTTCTGAAATGCCTCGTCAGTAATTCCACCTTTAATTCAGTGACTTTGTGACATCACTACGTCACCGTGTCACACGTTTGCATAATTCGTAACACGTTTGGGGGGAACAGGAAACAGGAGGTAAAACAGAGCGTTTCAGAGGGGAAATACATGCTGCTATCATATAACTGATGTATTTTTTGAGCGCTGATGCATGTAAACCTATTATAGCAGACTATAACCTGAATTAAAATTATGAACCTGACAATAATAATATGTCTCCTTTAATGCTGCATATGGTTGGATTCGCGCAGTAGACCACAGTAGGTGTTGATGATGGACACTTTCGTTGCCCAGAATGCCTGACAATGACGATGCAAAACACATTATCCTTCGGCCGGAGTGGTAATTATAGTTTCTAATGCGGGACCAATTACTAAGTGCCATCAAGCTGCACTGCTCCGAATGTGCAATTAGATTTAATTACATGATAGAAGTATGGCTGATAGCAAGAGAGAATGATGAGGAAGAAAAATAGATGCTCTCATCTCTCCCATCTCTCAAAACCTGTCTTGTCTTTCAAATGCTCCATATTGGCACGCTGGTAAATGTGGGCAATGTATTCCAGAAGGCACACTGTCAGGCCAGCACTCCAAATTTAGCTACATGTGGTGCTTTTTCAGAGGTAAAATGCATGGGGGGGATTGTGACCAAAATGGAAAGTGTCATTTGGCTCAGAGTGCTGCAGTGTGTGTAGGCTGGCCAGCCAGACTTGTTAAATTTTTGGACAACAGTTCTTTTCTCCATCTACTGCCTCTACTCAATATGACTCCCGAGTGCCTTCCTCTGAAACAGGCATCATTAAATAAAAAGGCACAGTCAATAGCAGTTCACCAGCCTTTAAGAAAAAGTCAAATTTAAAAACAAAATTTAAACATATTGTCCACATGTGACAGGAACCGAACCTTTTACACTGTTTTTTAGCAGTAGGATATGTGTGATCCATTAAAAACACAACCTGTCTTCCTTGTCACCGGCAATGGTAGCTGAAAAAATACAGTCTAAAACCTCAAGGGAGGATATTTTTTACAGCTGATCCACGTGAGACACACCCTGAGGTCAGAGCTCACTTTTGGTTTGACGGGCCAGTTAGTGAAAGCTGTCAGCTCTGCTTTATTGTTGCTACTGCAGCAGCCGTGATGTAGTGGGGAATAAAACAGTTGCTCTACCTCAACTCACTCAACAATACTATTTACTTTCTTCAGCTGTCTTTAAATGTATTTTATCCTCTTGACTGACAGTACTGAACAACAATGTTTCACAAAGCTTTGAATATTTTTTATAGTAAACTAAAAAGCCAAAAACCATAACTAGGCTCAGCAATCCTATCAGGCTTTGGGTTTCAATTCAAATCAAATTTCAACATACCTTTAGTTACATTTTTCTCATTAGTAGTGTGGTGTCATAATACTAGGGTTTGGTAATTCAACACAACATTTTTTTTTCTTTATTTCCATGTCTTACAACATGAATCATCAACTTGTGAGAATGATGCATTTCTTATCCAGAACTAGTTGGCTTTAGCCGTCTGTTAGCACGATATCATGTATGCAGCTGTATATTTGAGACCCTTAGCATTTGCCGTTTTAGACAGCTTAGCTGGCAACATTAGAGAGAATTTTCAACCAACTCATGGAGTTAGCTTCAATTAGCCAGCTGGCTGTTTTGACATAGCAACACTAACTGAGGGAGGTGTGGCTTAGTGAAGGGTCAGTTCATCCCCAAAAGGCTTTGGGGAATTTGGGAACATACAGTATTATTATTGTTATATAGTTACCTAGTAGACAAAAAGATGATTAATCCAAACTATGTCTTTACCACAATTTTACCATCCACATATTGATGGGTTTTATCTGCACTCAGATTATACAGAACAGTAAAACAGTGCAGCCCTTCTGAGCAGTGTTCAGCATTGATGCAGTAAGTCAAATCTAAATGTACAAGAACAAAGACAAACTGCTGGTCACAAAGAAACGTATCAGCAGTGCTGTGTTTGACCTGCCTTTCTTTGTCAATATTTACCACTTTTAGTTTGATCTCAGCTCCTATTTTAAGTTCGTCTTTCCCTTTAATGAGATTTGTTCTGCCTATTCTTCGTCCGCTGCACTCGATGATAACCAAGAGCCATGCAAAGGCGAGCCAATCAGGCCTGGATCTGAAGTGAAACGCCATAATGAGCACAATTTCGCAGGCCCCACTCCAGGAGAGCCTAATGCCCTGCCAGTAACCTGCTGTGTAGTAATGACTGTGCACGTCACTCTCCAATGCTACTCCCTCAAACATACACGCAAACACAGACATAAAGAGATGTACACCCATGTGCAGACAAACACAACACTGTTGTTTAAAAAAAGGTTTCATTATTTTCTTTTACCCTGAATACACTAATGGCCAATTATTTCTGATATTTTTCCAGCAGTAAAGCTAGCAAGTGTTTTAGCTGCAAATACCCAGCTGACTTTGTCCTGTGAACTATGTTGCTTTACGCTTTATGACGGCTTTGTGTATGGAAGTGAATTCACCCTCAGCCAGTGACAGGGGAGATGGGGTTCAGCCAAAAACAGGCCAGGCTTCTCTGCAGCACTGGAGTTTGTAGGACCTAATAAAGTATAAAGCTGTATTTCTTTTCCTCTCTAAATAAGAGTTAGCCTTAACTCTGGTTCTTAGCTGATAGCTTTTTAGTAGCTGCAGTGCATTGTTTCCCCCAGAGATTTATTATGGCACTGAACAGACAAGGGAAACTGTAGTTAGACCTCATACCATTAAGACTCTCCACTAAATCCAACACTAGTGAGATTGTTCAGTGTTCAGTGCAGGTCAGCTCCAGAGCAGGTTGAACTCCTTTGACTATTCAGACAACATACTGGATACTAGATATGAGATATAATACAGAGAACAGAAACAGCACTGAGCTGGAACTATTTTACTATTAAAGCTACAAACACTCCATGACATAGCCTTGGAACCTGCCACGCTTTTAAAGTGCACAGACTACCACTAGATTAAAGGAGCATTTCTTTACAGGTGCAAGTAAGCGAATCTAGAGAAAGAAAGATGATTGTTGAGTCTCATTCCCAGGTCGTCAAATACTGGTTACTACTACTACTGGTTAATACTAGCTCTGGCCGGTCACCAACCCAATGCGTCAGCATTTGACAACCTGGGAATGACACTCAACAATTTACTATCTTACAAACTTACGATAATATTGTACAGAAGAGGGCGACACTCTAACAGGGTAAGAAACTCTTGGTGACCACAACTACAGCCAGTAAAACACATCATACTTAAAACAGGGACATGAACCAGATTTGTCTTAAACCAAATGGTCCAATCAGAGCTTCAAAGCCACCCAGTGATCATTAAAATTGCTCATGTTTTATTCCACATGTTGGATCAGGGTTTTTGTTCATTTGACCTATTTGCTGGGGCAGAATACAAGTCGAAAGACAAATGAATGAAGGATTTGAAAGACTTTTAGTATAACCTTTGGTGCATCTCCAAGCCTTATTGATAATGTAACATTCATTGTTATGTAGACAGATTGAACAGCTTTTCCAAGGATTTTATCACAGTTTATTTGCCCAGTTGTTGCCAAAAACTGAAAAGAAATGTCATTCGGTTTTGTTGATCATATGTTATCAGTCATTACGTGTCAAGCCTACAGAACTCAGTGACATCAACCTCCATCATGATTTTAGAGGTGGAAACAACCCAAATGATCCCAAATGCTGCCCAAGCTGCCCAAATCCTTTTGTCCTGCCCAATCAGATAAAGAAGAAGCCCAATCGGCCAGAAAACAAGCTAACCTGGCAACACTGAAGATGGTCTATAAACTGTGATGGTGTTTAAACAAGACAGTTGGGTAATAATTGCAACATTCACATGTTTTCTCTTGCAATTAAGTTTGAATAACCAGAAGGTTTGTTTACTACCTGTCTGATCGTGTCAACTTTAAGCCCACTTTTGAGACGTACATTCATACATCTCAGCAATAACGTTGGTTGTTATTATAATGCTCTTACTAACTGTAAGCACAGTTGTAATTTATACTGGGGACGCTGGGGAGATGTTCCCGCCACTTTTTGAAATGGCCACTTTTGTCCACATCTTTTTAAAACAAATGACGTTGCTATCCATCAGCACCTAACCTCCAGTTCAATTCATGTTCTTAAAAATAGATATTCAAACCTTTAGTCATGCTTGGTTGAACTGGACTAAAGAACTCTTGTGAACTTTGTTTCTCTGACATTAAAAAAAGTATAAAGCATTGAACCAACAAGGCAGTTAAACTGGAAATTAGTAGCGCCAGACTGATGCACTGGTGCTTTCTAAAGTACATGTGATATTGGCTTTGGTTGATGTTTTTCCCATTTTAATTATCTACTTTAATCTCATACAATAACCCCATTACATTGACAAAAATTGCACATATTGAAGACCATTTAAAAATCATCAGAGCCCTCATGGCCCCACCACTTTTCAACACAAAGTGATGCCCTTGTCTGTGAAATCAAAATGAAACCCAAGCTGTAAAAAGGCCAGAATTATTCTTTCAGTTTTTATTTCACTCACATATTTCTCCAAATGTGTTTTTGTCAGCGCTCTTCTAAATAGTTTAGCAATAGTTGTAGTCATTATGTTGTTGACATTAGAAGTGGTTTAGGGTTACTGAAGCTGTTTTTTAAAGGGGCACATGAAGGTTTAGAAATTGGACATAAAAGGGGCACTATTTAGTTTTGGAGAAGAAATTCAAACACAGAATTTTAATATTTACAATATTAATGAGAACTCAAATATCAATTTTTTCCATAATTGAATAAACAAGCTGTTCTCAGAGGAAAACGAGGTCCTCAAAACACTGTTTGAAGCTAGAAAGGTGGCAGGGTCTGCCACATATAAACAAAGTAAAACAGTATGAAATTGTGTAGTCCTTTAAGGTCAGTTTGTTTGTTCAGCCACATAGGAATAATTACAATAAGCTAAACTGGATGAAACTGTGCACATTATGCAATCGACTGGGCTCATTAGCTGCTGGGGTGTCGCGCAGGATGTTAGGCTGCTCTTTGAACATGTGGCTTCATCGAGGTTGGGACTAACGTCGACATATTGGTGACATCAAAGAGAATATGTGAGAGGCTGAGAGGTACGGTGCCACATACTGGGCTGACACACGCGCACACACACACACACACACACACACACACACACACACACACACACACACACACACACACACACACACACACACACACACACACACACACACACACATTGCCATCAAAGTGTTTGTGTGTGTCAGGGAAAGAAATTAATGAAATAAGAAGAGAGATAAAAGAGGATTTCTGACATTTTGCATATGTTGTGTTTGTTTTTTCCGTATTTTTACTCTTATGATATGGATGCTCCCTTGTGTAAAATGGTTTAAATGTTACTGCTTAAACAAGGAATTTCAACAAGTTTCGACTTTACTCTCAAGCTTTAAAACACACATTCATGCACCAGTAATAATTTCCCACTTTCATGCAGCAAAAACCACAACATTACAGTTGATTGCAGCTGCTGCTCTGCAACTAGTTTCCACTTTTTCTTGCTTTTTAATAGCGGGGATGAACATTTTTAGAACATACACAATGCACTACAATTGCCACGCTGCCAAAGCTGTTATCCCGATATGAAAAGACAACGAAGCAGCAGTTCCAACTTTATCAGAGCGACGGCAACAGTCACTGATTCATGGGAGATGTATCATTTGCATAATGGAAATTATATGTTGAACTATAACGTGAACGGCAAGGAAACAAGAGAGAGAAAAGTTGTGCAGAAATGACAGAGGAGGAGACAAAAGTGGAGACGAAAATATCACACTGGTGGAACAAGCTTTGCAGGAACATCAAGTACAGGATTTCTTTATGCCGGTGTCACAGGGGATTGGGAGCAGTGGGAACTAAAAATACACGAGTTTGTGACCTAAGCCAATAAAAATGTCTTTTGTAAACCTAAAAGTCCCCTGTGTCACCCATCCTGGGGTTTTATGATCTCCTGGTGCAGCGTGCCAGCCTCTGTATTCCCCGTGTGGATGTCACTGCTATCTGTTTACCCGCGCATAAAGACGGAAACAAAATCATGTAGAGGAGGAGGCCTCCCGTTGAGACGCAGCACTGGGTTAGAGTGACGGCTGCACTATTGAACTCGGCTTCTGATTCACCATCTTACTCAGACAACAGGCATTATCTCACGCTTGCTCTTGTGCATTACAGGCACGTGGGCACATCTGCTTTTTTTTGTTTTTACTGTCTGTTTATGTGCATATATGTAAATAAGATGCAAAAACGATTGCTCCTTGTAGCCATAGATGTGAGTATATTTTTACAGCCAACTTGCAGCACAGTCTGGGAGAACAAAGAGGTGGTGCGTAGGTGTGCGCGCGTGGGTGTAGTTGCACTCGTTGCGTCCAACTGTTCCTAACAATGCATCAGTGTGCGTGAGAGAGTGTCTCAGCAATTAGTGGGCCACTACTCGACTCCAATACTCTTGTGTTCTGTTCAGCTCAGAACAATTTGCACCACTGATGGATTCAACATTGTTCCTTCTAACTTATAAATTAGTTAAATATTTAAAGCTAGCGAGCGTGACCTACAGTGCCTCGTTACAGCACTTGAATGACAATGTCGACCCTGTGCTTTGAGTGAAATGAAACGGAAAATGAACAAAGCTCTCACGGAAAACGTCTTAATGACTCTTAATTATCTTTGCCATGGTGCCAAGTGATACAACAGTCATGTTGGACACGTTAATCCACTTTACGCTAACGACATACATTAAGTGAATGTCTTACATCCACAGTTGGGTGCAGACAATTAGAATTCTTCTGCAGGTATGTCAAAAAAGAGTTAAAGACAATAACTCCCACACACTGATCTGCTGATTTTAAAAGGCCCTTAATCCGTTGTCTTTTCGTGAAGCTGTTGTTTTGCATTCCTAAAGTATTATAGTGTATTTGCATGTGGATATTCAAAATCTGACCTTTGTATTTTTCAGTCAGTAGTTTCAGTGGTATGCACAAAATTCCATTCTTTGGGGCGATAAACACTCCCATAGCATAAATTATGAAATTCTATCACTGGTTATAACACTTGCGGCACTAGCCTGGGTCATACATGGATTTTTATTCAGATTTAAGTATCTCTAATCAGCAGCCGCTGTCTCTGAATCTAAAAGCGCAAACATATATCTCCGCTTTTTCCTCTTCCAACTCAACCTCCAGTGTCTATTTTCTATCCTCTGTCCTGTCAGCGTTTGAAGTTAGAAACCAATTTCCTCCAGATGATAATTCATGCCTGACCGATCTGCTCAACTATAACCACAGTTTAAAAGGCCCTGAATATTGATTTTCTCAATCTGCTTCTTACTCAGAGCGTGTACACACATTTACTGCCAAGCTGTTTCGGTTATTACACATTTGTGCTTTTTATCTGTGCTCTTTGATTGTTGTATGTTGTCATGTTTAAAGCTATATCAAGATCAGCTCTGTATAACACATGTCCTGCTTTCTCCTTTCAGATATAAATCTTTAATAAAAACAGAGATTTGACAAGGGGCACTATGTAGTTCTGGAGAAGAAATTCAAACACGTAATTTTAATATTTATAATATTAATGAGGTAATAATACAAACTCACATATAATTTATTACCATAACTGTGAAACAAGCTGTTCTCAGAGGAAAACAAGGTCCTCAAAACACTGTTTGAAGCTAGAAAGGTGGCAGGGTCCGCCACATATAAACAAAGTAAAACAGTATGAAACAGTGTTGTCCTTAAAGATCAGTTTGTTTGTCATGAAAACAAAGAGAGTTTATTTATTTTGTTTGTTTAGGCATAAAACAAGTAAATGAATCTTTCTCTTCTGATTAAAATGACTTCACCAAAACTACATAGTGCCCCTTTAACTGGTAAATGGACTTTTTCTTTATCCAGTCTACTGACCACTCAAAGCGCTTTACACTTCACTTCCATGCAATCAGACACTCACATTCTCACACTGATGGCTGAGGCTGCAATGCATCAGGAGCAATTTCGGGTCCAGTATCTTGCCCAAGGATGCTTTGAAATGCAGCCAGGGAATCCAGGGATCAAACCACCTTCTGATTAGTGGACGACCCATCATGGGTGCCATCATTGGCATCCGTTATTCATCTATTAATTTATCAGAATAATGTTACTTTCCATACAGCCAATCAAATGGCTTCATTTTAAACCAACACCCCAGTATAGAATGTGGAATTAGCTTTATAGAGACCAAAACCATTTTTCTACCAGGCTGTGAATATGTTTACTTCTGTTGTAATGTTGCATTACACTGAAGTTTTGGCTTCATTTTTCAGCCCCGGAGGTTGTAGCTTGGTTCTATTGTAAACAGATGGTTTCTATCCACAGTTTCACTGACCAGAGAGCAGCCTGCTACACAACACAAGAGCCACAGAGTGCTACCAACCCACATTAGCTTTCCTGCTAAAGTATCATTATGTAACTTACAAGCACTTCTTGTTTTGCACCACGTTGAATGAGCCATTCAATTGTGGAAAAGTGCACTGCTAACTCAAGTTTTTAGGCAAGATAGCTAATTAGCTGCTCCTGATAATTAGCTGCTAATTAGCTGGCCACTTGGTTGAGGTAAGATGCTGGTGTGGCTTACTATTCAATACTACTGCTAATAAAACACTGACAACGATGGTTTGAAAGCTGCAGCTTGTTCCCCTGCTGGAGCTCAGCCTGCAACATGCTGGCTCACTGTCACGGCTTACTGGGACACTTGAATACAACAGAGACATTATTAATGTGATAAGTAATATCTGTGCTTTTCCTACAATGAACAGTCAAAAGTGTCTGCTGTGAAAAAGGTACACACCCACACAGTACAGAGGAGAGGACTAATCAGACCGAACAAGTGATATCACCTATCTGGATCCACTTTCTAAACTAATTCGTATGTGGGAGTTAATCATCCGACCCAAAGAGGTGAAAGAAAAGTCATGCAATCACGCACGCATCAGCATCAAAGATGGCCATGTTCCTCTGACAGCGAATGCTCCTTCTAAGGAAAATTAATTACTTTTCAAATCCTCATCAGTGCTTCTCTCATGACCCAACATGTAAAGCAATATACGTTACACGACCACAGAGTGTGTCCTGCAGAGCCAGCGGTAAATTACACAGGCGTAGGAGGGCAGGTCTTTACACTGTATGGCAGATAATTTTCTGTGCTATTCACCCAGGCTTGTTTTACTCACTCCTCTCATTTCATGCACAATAACCTTCTTAGATGAAGGGCTTATAGTTGCAGCGATACAACGCATGAACTATTACTGAATATCTTATAACATTTCTATATTAAATTTTTAATTACATTCTAAATGGGCTGATATTCAAAGAATCCTTTTAACCACTTACATCAGAAGACTCTAGTATGATCACTAGGTTGATTGTTTTTGTGCAAATATCTTAAATGTCTTAAATATACCAAAAGCCTTTCGGCAGATTTGTTCATAACGCTGGATTTAAACCCGTTTGCACTGCTGTGGGCTTTTGTTTGAGTTCAAAGATGTGTCAGAGGATTTTAGAATTATGGAGAAATAATAATTGAGTGTGTGTTAATTATGCTTTAGTAGCTAATGGCTTTCTTAGCATGACTTTGATGAGTGTATAGCTTTAAAATAAGCTAATTTCTACCAATTGTACCATCAAGACCCATCATGAAACATTTATAGTGTTTGAGGTGAAAGTTTGTCTTTATCACCCTCCTTCCCACACTTGCCTGTGTCTTCTGATTGCTATCAGGTCCTCTGCAAACATTTCATGTCCAGACCACTGCTGGCAGTATCAGCATCCCTCCCAGACGTTTTCTGTCCAGATACACATCACACATGCGCAGCCACAGTCTACAAGAGAATCTATTTATTTTCCCAGTGTGCCGTGTACTTTTTCATTACAAGTGTTATCATTTTAGTCATGGCATTAAGTTGCCTTGGAACGAAGCGGCCGCTTGTTTGGAGACCATCTATTTTCTCATGAAATAGTGTGTCATTACATTCGCTTCGTCCAATTAACGGGAGGATAGAGGAGAGGGAGTGAGCAAATATATGCAGAGAAGGAGGGGGGAAGAAAATGAATGAATGTATAGGTTTATTTTCATGTCTGTTCATTTACATGAACCATTAATCAACAACAAAGCATACAAACACTATGATACTGTACGTCCACCAGCATCTAATGACACAATATATTAACCTATGAGTATGAACAGCCTACATATTAACTTCCCAGGAGATGTTTAGAAAGAAATATATGCACACAGTGCCACAAATGCAGACATAAAAGGGATGTCACATTCGGTTCAATTTGCTTTCTTCAAAAAACACAAACAAAAACAGAAGAAACAACCAAATACAGAAAACACAAGCAGTTGTGTCAGCTGCAAACTTCTGTTGTCCTGTAACTCATTTCCACTGTGTTCTGTGAAACTTTCTGCACTGTATGTGTTTTCTGCTTTTGGTTGTTTCTTCTGTTTTTGCAGCTTGTTTCTGCATCTGGCTACGGCAGGTGGTAGACAGAGTTGGCTGACTGTCACGCATGCACACATTGATCACACCAGGAAAAGCGCGCGGGTGTTACTTGTCTTGATATCCTGGCGATGTCGGCCCCTGTTGAACCAAACCGGCAACGCTCTTTGAGTTGAACTGAGCGGTGTGTGAGTCAGAACAAAAATCAAGAAGAGAAGAAAGGGCGGAGAGAGGTAGGGGATCGCGCGCACCTCTCCTGTTTGCTTTGACGACGAGCTCTGTCCTTGAGCGTGCCGCTAGCGGAGGGTCCCATGGTCCCCACCTGGCGCGGGGAACGAGGAGGCTAGATCACTGAAGCATCCGTCAGCCATGGGGTAGTAGAGCAAGCAGCATCACAAAAGGGGAAAACTAGCCATATCCTTGAATTGACTCAACTGTTACTGTACTGCACACGCCCACCTACTGCAAGACATGCTGCTGGCACACATCACAACCACCCACGCACACGCACACACACTGATATGCACCATCTTTTGGCGATTCAGTCTCTCTGATCTCTCTAATCTCTGTATGTACAACATCACTCTTCTCCTGGTGGATTTAAATCAAATCTGATGCGGGGATAGCGAAAATAATATAAAGGATAACATTTGTGAACACACAGTGAAAAAGTTTTGACATGTCTTGTTGGTTCACAGTTATCTGTCACAACTATCTGTCCACCTGCTGCTTTGAGACATGGCACAAAATTAATTGCACACAACCCTTTATGGAATATGTCGCCTATGAGGATGCAAATGGCAGCAAATCTCAGTTCACACCCGCCTGCATTACCAACAGCGAGCATTTGACACCATGCTGATGAGTGGTGTATTGTTTTAACACATTGTGCGTGTGTGCGCAGTGAAAAAGCTGTTAAACCGAACAGGCTCCTAAAAGAAAATCTGCCAACGCATACAAGGCCGTTCTCTTTTGTGCACCCTGTCAGGTGGAAATTTCTAAAATGTCAACTATTTCACAGAGGCAGCCTTGTTTCCAGCCTTGAGCTCCATGTACTTTTCACTCAGCCAGTGGGTTTTTGAAAGAGGTTTTGAAAAGACCAAAGTTACATACATTGTCAAGCAAGAACACTGTGTAGTCATTAAGTTAAGGTTACAGCTTTACGTCCCATCTTGATATGGAAATCATGATATAGCGGGCTCACCTCTCCCTCAGGTTCATCCTTATGCTTTTGCTATATTGTGCTGAGGTGAATGAGCGCGGCAAGGTGAGAAAAACTCAGCTGCATCATAGTCCTTCCTCCTCCTCTCGTCTAACTTCTCTCCAGGCTCTCAGTCCTTTCTGGCAGCTCGGACTCCAGAGTCCCTTTTGTCATTTCCACTTCAATTACAACCGCCTTTGCGACAGGAGGCCCCCACAGCACTGCGCATTTCCAGGTGTCCCTTGAAAGACGAACCTCTTCGCCCGGCGAGAGCGTATACGTTTGGTTTACAAAGTGATCAAACAGTCCAACACGTCTCTCTCGCTCCCTGCCTGAGTCCTCCCCTATCTTCCTGGACTAGCAGTGAGTAATGAGAGAGGGGTCTGAGCCAAGCTGTTTGGCTGTGTAATCTCTTTCATAATGCCCTTCATTGGAGGGCCAGGGGTCATAAATAAACAACGCAGCGGACGGCGGCGTGGCGTCACAGGCAGGCAGATTGTAAATTGGTCTTGCCTGGGATTGAGGGGTGGGGGTTACACCTCTGATGACTGAAAGGGTCGCACAGTGCCGTGGTGTAACTGCTGCAGACACTTATTATGCTGAAGGTGTGATGGGCGGGGAGCAGGAGGAGGAGGAGGAGGAGGAGGTGGAGGAGGAGAGGAAGCGCTGAATGGCAGAGCTGTCTAGGGGTTATGTTGACTGCTGGACCTTGTGATGATAGGGAGCTCCCATCGGGAGATAGGGGACCTAGAAACAGAGTCCCTCTGCAGATGTACTCTTTGTTTGTGTGTGTGTGTTCGTGTGAGTGAATGTGCACGTGAGGCTGTGTCCGTGCATGTCCCGGTGTTGGTTCGTCAGCTGCAGGCGTTTCTCCTCCGCTACCTGGGTGCGCATTTGCAAGTCGCTCCAAGGTCAAAGCGGGCCTCGTTGCTCAGTGTCAAAATGGAGGGCAGGAAGGAGGCAGGTAGGTGGGTGTGTGTGTGAGGGGGTGTGGGGGTGGGAGGAGAGTCATCATTGTCTCTGTGGGGGGGCCCCCGGGGACCTGAGTCCTTGCTGAGTCCTTGAACTCCTCTCTTTCCTGGCTGCTCACAAACACAAAATAAATTCTATGTGAAACGCAGTCGCACACAAGAGAGCAGAGGAGGAGGACACAGTGTTTTTATGAATGATATGTTATGTGCTATAACAGGTTGAGCTATTGTGCAGGGGCCGGCTATAACTGTGACAAGTGAATTTCACTGCCGGGTGAATTAAGCACCTATCCATCTATCAAGTGCTGGTTATACTCTCCCAGACAGCCACAGTGACTCAGCCCAGCAGCATGCCTGGTTACTAGACTCTCCAGAATCAGATTTAACAAACACACACAGTTTATAGACCAAGTTGTGCAAACAAACATGTACAACTTGTAGTAGATTTAAATCCAGTCAGCATGTTTATTTGTATCTTCATATACTCAACATAATCCACTGTTTGCACATAGTTATTACATTACCTTTACCATTGTATAGTAGCAGTACCTAATATTGGATTTTTATTTAAAGTGTTGATATGGGACGTAAAAGAAAGGAAGAGTAATGGGGGTTTTGCAGCATCACCCAATGTTCTTGATGTTGTGTGGCAGTTGGTTTACAAAGTTGGACTGAGTTCTAACTGGCAAAAAATTAACACAGGTTCACATCCAAAAAGCTCGGCCAAACCTCTCAGCTACACATGGGCCGGAGCCGGCTCCTATTTGGTCCTCAGTTGCCAGAACACAACTAAGTGTGCCGACACTCTGCGCCACTTGACTGGCTTCTTGTTTCTTACTTACCCAGTTATTATTAAATACTTTTTTTGTAATGATGTAACCAGAGCTAAAACGATTAACTGATGGACACAAAATTACTAGGGTTTGACTATTGGTTGATCAAAACAAGCCTTCTGTGATTTTTCACAATTTTCTTAGATGTTATAGCCAGGCTTGGGGAGTAACGGAATACACATAACAGGATTACGTAATTAGGATCCAAAAAAAGGTTATTGTTTTCCGGTAAAGTTGCAGGAAAAAAAATTAATTAGACTACAAATACATTCAGTAAAAAGGGGATTAACTAAGCACATGCGCATCTCACACATCACTGTTCTTGAGCGATATTGAATACACATTATTAAGGCTAAGACTATTAAGACGGTCTCAGTGGCTGTGTACAATGAGCGCAGCACATCGTTGTCATTGTTAACCGTATCCAACTAGCTCACATCTCACTCACATGTAAATTGTACATTGCTAATATTGGCTAATCTATCATCTGTTTTTTCCTTCGTTCTTGTGTCAATCTATTTCCAGTTTCATTGAACTCATGGCATGAAAAGTGACACTTCAACTAAAAGCTACCACAGCCCACAGCCATGCCACAGCATTGCCCCTTTTAACTGGAATTAGCCCTGGAAATACTTTTACATAACATCCCACCGACACACAGTACTTAGCATGCTATGCAACCCACTTTGAGCCAACAGAGACAGCTACAAAGCATGTACTCCCACAGATAGGAGTGGAGTGCAGAGTGCTTACGTCCAGAGAAATAGTTTTGGGCAGAACTTTGAAAGTTTAGGCCGTCTTTTCCAGTTCAGTTAAAGCAGCAGAAGAGAAGCGTTCCGAAATTTGAAAAGTGAATGTCAACATGTTTACCGAGACGCAGCGCTGAGTGTGAAACTCTTAGATGAGCATCGTGGGGAGGTGTTGACGAGGAGACAAACACGCACACTAAATCGACTAAATCCTTCAATTTTCCTTTTATTTGTCATTCTCTTTATCCTTTACCGCACCTTCTTTCTCACTCCGTTCTATTCTCTTGCTTCGTTTTGACTTTCTCGCTTCTCCTCTCCCTCAAAAAAACGAGGAAAAAAATGAAAAATGACCTAGTTGATCAAGTTGGAAGTGATAAATGGCCAAAGAGAATTCTGCCTTTTGAGCCTACTTCTAATTTTATGCGGCATCAAAACACCATTGTGCCAAAGTCCGAGCCCCCTCGTCGGAGTAAAGGCATTGCAGTGCATAAAAGCCCCCTTATGAAGTGTGCTGCCAGTGTGCGGAGGGAGGGCCTATTCATCTACACAGAGTTTAGCTTTATCAAAGTCATGCATGGTTAAGAGTATGCAATCGCTCACTGAATATACAAAAGACTACAGGATTTGGGCAAGGAGAAAGCAGCCTCACAGTGCACACATCCTGGCTCATTTCTAACATCAAACACAACTGTTCAAAGAGAGAGTGTGTGTGTGTGTGTGTGCAAGTGTGTGTGTTAGTGTGAGTGTGTGGAAACACCTCGAAGAAATAGTAGGGAGTGTGAGAGAGAAGCAGGGGGTAAATGGTCAAAGCAGGAGTGGGCAAGGGAGATTTACCATGGAAGAGGAGCAGAGAATGAAAAATGTACTGAAGGCAGCGGCGCCTGCATGTCTCTCTTTGGAACAACATTCTCATTTTCAAGCACTTTCACCTTGATACCATCGATTGCCATCAACAGTGGACCTCAAAAATCATCCTCCAATCCGCATAAATCACTTTATTTCATGCTCAACAAGTAGTAGAAAGCTGAACGAGTGGCCCCTTGATGTGTCAAGGTTCGTTTAAACCCACAATACGACAGCCCTCAACATAACAAACACCATGCTAGAGCCACAACAGGCCTGGTAAGCACTCAAAGAGAGGCCATGAGGTCTTTCAAATCAACATGGTTTATTTCTTTCGGAGATCAGATTATTAAAAGCGTTAGAAAATACACCAAAAATATGAGGGTTGATCGACCAGCGAGTATCGTGAACATCTGCCCGTTAGTAGAGGATTTTAACTCTGGAACAAAGTGATTGTTAAGGGGATAATTTGACTTGACAGGCGAGTTAGAGGAAAGGTCAAGTGATCAACAAAATCATTAGGAATGATCCTCTAGGGACCGAAGCAACCAGTAACCAATTTAATGGCAATTTGTCAAGTCGTTGTTGAGGGACTGGACCAAACCAGTGGAGCTTTGGACCTGCAATGTTGCGTAACGCTTTAAACAAAGTAGTTTGCATGGCCACGTCTAAAGGGCCACCACTCCCAAAGGCTGTGCATTTGCATGTACAATGGATGTGTTTTTCAGAGTCTGAAATTGACATCCGCAAATCGCCAAATGCAGGTAGATTTTTCCGTTTAGCGAGTAAGCTTTCCACCACGCATGCAATAAAAAGCTATACTGAGAGCCTTCTGCTTTTTGAGTGTGTTATTAAAGGACACATCGCTCCCCCTCCTCTGTCTGTGTTGGCGATTCACACACGGCGCAGAAGGACACAGACAAGGACTTTGTGGTTCATTCAAGTGCACCTTCTAAACTAATAAATCTATCCTATCCTAAAATCTTCCTTCAGTGAAATACACAGGCCTTCATCCGTCATTCTTTGACCACAGCATTTTTAATAATTATATTCTAAAATCACAACAATATCCCATTAAATTCTACATAGGAACATTTTAACCACAAATCTCTGAAAACCTTGTAATGAAATTATTTTTGTCGATCCTTGTATAACTCCTTGTATAATTCACAGCATACACCAGAACCTCTTTCATATCCAAGCAAACTCGGTGTCACAATTTACACAAAACACACAAAAAGGATTCAAAAACCTCCTGCAGAAGAATCTATTACAGCAACTGCACTTTGTAAAGGCTTATAGGTGAGTAACACCTTCCGACAGCCCACAATCACAAACAAAATTTTATATTTTCATTTTTTATTTTATAACCAACATTACCGCCTATTGCAAGCAAGAGAAAATACTGAAGACTTTAGTAAACTAAATGTACGATTTTGTAATCCCTTTGAGGAAACTGATTGACTCTTTTTTAAGACTTCTCAAGGCCTGCAGATACCCTGTCAAAAAAAGGATAAAACCCTGCTGTCTTCGAAAGAGGCAGGACGCTATTATCCTTGAAATGGTGTCGGACTGTCAGACAATCTTTCCTTGAAGGCAACTATTGTGTTGAATTGAATTGTATATTTGAACGGTACCAGAATATGTTGTGTAAAGAATAAACAAAGAGAGCTTGAGAGATCAGTTCAAATCCTTCCGTCTTCATCATCTCCTCACACCAGGTCAATTGCTGCATGAAGTTAGTTAAGAGGAACTGTTGGATAAAAGTGTGAGGAGGGTGGAGGGGGGGTTCACAAGCTGTTCAACCATCCAAGAGCACTTCTGCTAAAGGGAGGATTTCGAGGGAGAAAACAAACAAACAAAACCTCCACTCGACTTTATTCCAGAGCTGTTATGTTCCAACAAAGACTGACTGCTTATGGACTCCTCACAAGGATGTGTCAGCCGAAAACTTTAAATTAGCTGCAAAGTGAAATACGACTCAGAGGGGGGGGGGGGGGATTCGCTCGGGCGATTTCAAAACAAAAGCGGCTCGCGACCTTCACTTTAAATGAAACCTTCATTTGTCAGGAGATGCTCTGACTGGCAAGGACCGGTGGAGCTCTCTGCTCAAGTGGATATGTGTTACCACTAGATGAAAAACAAAGCAGCGCTCTTACTCTACACTGCTCTATACAATTTCAAAGGCTGCTGTAAACACCAGTCTGTGTGCTTCTCTCACAGTCCTCTTTAACCTTGCAAACAGGAAGTGACCATTGTTTGACATCTAGGGGCATCAGAAGGCTCATCAGGCCCACTTCACAGTCCTGACTTTGTTGTAAAAGGTTAAAGGCTGCAGCAACACGACCTGTGAGCTGAGGTAGATAACGCCTCCGTCAGTGCAGACTTATTGATTGATCTCATTGATATCTGTAAGGACTGCTGTTGATTTGTTTAACCTGCTCAGTGAGAGATGAGTGGAAAAAGAAAAGATACTGTCACGCTGGCATGTGCAAAACTCGCCAGTCCTGCCAGAAAGGAGAACACAATCCTCCTCTTTACATGAGTAAATATTTCATGGTATCCAAAGAGAATTGTTGAAATTAAAAGACTAAGAAATTAAGATTTGAAAGCGCATGTGCATTATAGCCAGAGGCTGAGGTCTGTTTTTATGTTCTGTATTTTTGCTCTTGTATGCACCTCTTCAAAATCATGAAAAAATGTGTTTGACATTCAACCAAAAATACCAGCTTCGCCTCCACCTCCACAGAACACAACGAGCTGGACCAATGTGCAGCGTCACCACTAAAAGAAGAAAGCAGAATAGTACACACCGAAGAGAAATTACAAATAGATCAATGAAATTATGGGAGTGTTCTATGTTTTTTTCTTTCTGGAAAGAGATAATGGCTTTAAAACCTGTAACAGAATCTCCCCAACTTTGTCTATTGGGACACAGATCAGATTTACCGCCAGGAATATCTAAAACATCAGACCTTACCATAATTTACTGAAATTAAGATGATGAGTGATAGTGCTTCCTTTGAACTGATGATAGCGAGGTTAAATGGGAACAACAATTTTGGCAGGGCTGGGATCATTTTTTCATCATCTTTTGATTTATAGAAGAGATGGAACTAGATGCCAATAACATGCGAGGAGACTATTCATAGTTGAGGAAACCGGGAATACAGTATTTAGAATCAAATGATGTGCTGAATTATTTTCCATTTATGTGCTGATATAAATATTTTGGTAACACTTTGTACGAAGCCCATGTTTACGATGCATCATAACGCATTCTGAAGACACCTATAATGCCATAGTTATAAGAAATATAAGAGTATTCATAATGCTTTATAACAATAATCATAAGTCATTATCACAACAATATCTCTTATAATGCATTATAATCATTACTATAATAAATGTTAGTGCCTGTGAAAAAAACGAGCTAGAAAAGAGTGAACAGACAGGTATTCACTGAATGGAGAGCGCTCCAGCGTTGTCAAAGTCTGCTCCCTTGCTGATATGTGTTTCCCCTCACCCGCATGACTCCAAAACCTGCCTTCTTATCAATACAACCAGGTGTTTTATTCTGCCCTGTCATAGCACTGAGATCTGAGTTACGAGGTCAAATTGGGATTTTAACAGTTGTTTTTTTGCTTTGGACAGTAGCCAGCGGTAGCTAACGCTATTTTTGCAAAATTGGCAAAACAACAGGAAAACACTAGGAGGGGGGAAAGTTGAAATGTTGTCTTTTTAGCTGGATATACAGCCTTGGTGTTGTTTGGACTTATTTGTTTGGAGTTTTTTTGGTCCACTTATAATTACCAAAGAAACACACAACAGCTTCAGTATCATTATATTCCTGACACAAAAAGTCAGTTCCATTTTTCCTGATAGGGCATAGCTGCATATAATCTGGCTACAAAGTTTACGTGGGTCCTGACCTGTTTCCCCTAATGACATCAGGCTATTGATGGAAATGTATGTATGTATGCAGTGACCCTACACTGAGGTCACACTGGGTGACTGGCAGTTCAGCCGATGCTATCAGAGCTGTCCTGACGCAGCAGCGGCCTCCACCCTTCAACAGGCTAAACAAAACCCTAATCTGCATTTAGTACTCGACCCTGGCGCGATCTCCAGTCTGCTTAATCCCAGATATGATTTGAAATCTTGTATCAGCAGAGAGAGAGAGTGCAGCAGGTCCTGTGGGGAGGCCGCTGTGTTCAAGTGTCAGCCAAAACAAATAACCTTTCATCCCACGGAGCACTCATTTGAACCCAGCCACACATTACAAATCAGCTCACACACGGCCGAGGAGAACCTGCGAGGTGCATCCACACTCCTCTGGCTTCTGTTTTCAAAGTGCTGAGATGTTATTCTTCTCGTGCCGCTCGCCAATTGAAACACCACCACAGTTTCATTTAATCTGACAAGTATAATCTTCTGAGATTGCCCTTTCCCGCTGTGATGTTTGGAAAGCTTATAAAAGACTCACTTCATTGATCTGAAGACACTTTAAGAGGCCTTACTGTTGTTCCCATGCCATAATCACAAATAGAGCCTTTCAAATGGAATAACGCCAAACAAAGCCAGTCAGTGAGGGAGTCAACCGTGCAATAAAGGCTTAATAGTTTTATCGTTGCTTTGAAATTGACCGTCTGTGTGTCTGTAAATCTGCCAGCACTTCAAGCCCATCCCCTTTAATGTAACCACAGAAACTTGTTGAGGTCGTATAGGAAGAAATAACGGATGTTTCATATGTTAAATACGATAAACTCCTCTCTAAATTACTATTTTCATTGACAATCAAAGTCATTACGAAGAGTTCAGACAGTCTGAAGGATGCACACACACACTCTTTCCCACTCATCAAGCCCTTCGCCTCCCGCTGCGCCAAAACAGATTCCCCCCGGGGCCAGCATTCAAGGTTTACGTTCCTAATGACCAGCAATAATTCACCCGTGATTGATCAGCAAAATCGACTAATGGGATACAACCGCCATGCCAGGACAGAGGCTTTAATCTCTGAGCCTTCTTCACCACTGTATTAAGCATTGTGTTGCCTGATATCTCACAGTGCAGTCGAATAACTCAATGCCACTGGCCGGGGCCCAGGCCGATATCTCACTGTGGTTGGCTGCCGTTTAGCGCGGGAGGGAGGGGGGGCAGGATTGGTGCGTGACAAACAGCGCCCTGCGTTCGCACTTCACCCGCGAAGGGGGGTGACCGCTCGCCGCAAGGACAGCCGGGGGAAGATGTATGAGTCGTTGGCGTAATGTATTCATAGGGAAAAAGATGGAGAAATTGGTCTTGAGACATGATGAAGCGCCCGCTGAGGTGTCTTTGATAAATTATGATGAAGCTATGCAAATAAGGCCTGCAGCTGGATCTCTACCGTTCAATTAGCCCGTCGCTGTGGTGGTAGACTAATACTTGGACTGGGTGAGCAATGAATCCATCTAATACTGAAATTCATACGAGTTTGATATCCAGCGTAATGATGAAACCTAACGCAATATCATGAGTTTGGTATGAAGAAGAATAAATTCAGACGCTAACATTGGCTGTAATCTAAAATCAACACTTTATGCATGGGAGTCTTGTTAAGAGGCCAGTTAACAAGCCAAGCAGTGGGACAGAGACACTCAAAAATAAAGGAATGTTGTTGGCACATCTGTGTCAAAGAACTGCTTCTACATCTGCTACAATGTTTTTACTATAATTCATCATTGTGCCTTTCTACTTCTCTGACCAAATAACAGAGAAAGAAATGAAGTACTCCCGACTCGTCTGAGAAACATTATCTCAAGGGTTGATTGAATATTTAAAGGAAGTGGGTTTAATAATGAAAAGGCGAGATAAAGTGCAGCAGAATGGACGTCCTCCTTCAACTGTTTGTATATATGCATATAGAATTCATGGCAACTAATCTGGGCAGCAGTTCAAAGAAGCCTGAACTGCCTTTAAGATACTGGCTGTTCCGCCCCAGGGCCCATCAACATCACTAAAAGGTTATGCATGAATCATCCATGTATTCAGTTTTTACATTCATGTAACACAGAGGTTACATCCGCCCGTTTGTAGTGAGTGATGAGACGCAGCTTTGAAGTCAAAATTGTTTTTTTCCCATTGCAAAAGATTACTATCATCCACTGAAACCAGATGGGTTTTCATCCTCGCTGAACATCTCTTGTATTTCAATTAGGCTTCTGCTACTCAATGAAGCTCTCCTCTTTGATGAGTTTAGAAATTTCTGCGTGATTGGTGCTTTGAATATCATAATACAGCTGGAAAACACAATGTGCCCGGCTGCAATTAACAATGACATCATGTTAAAATACTCTTCAAGGCTGCAAAATGCAAATTGTATGCAGATTAGTAACATGATTCATGTATTAATTTGGCATGCTGAGTGGTGATTAGATGAGTGGGAGTAAGCAGCAGTCACTAATGCTCAGCAATGGCTAAAAACAGTATGGTGAGAGGAAGCGAAAGGCGGCGATTTCCTTATTTTACTCAGTGTGAGAGATGACCTTTCCACACAGTCCCTGCCTGTGGCGCCAAGGAAGCGCACATGAAGGGGATTTGAACTTTAGCTTGCATGGAGTGAGACATATGTATGCTAACTGTTTGTGTCTCTGCAGGCAAGGGAAGACACTGACAGGGCAGTGAGACGGAAAGACGCAGAGGGAAGAAAGAGCGGACAAAATGTCGACTTTTCTAAATGTCTTATTTAAAGAAACATCATCCTGATGGTACTACAGTGCCCAATATCGACCTCAAAGTGCGAGATATCCTCCCACCTTTGTGGGCGAACTGAAGCTGAAACTATGTTCCACCAAACGTATACATAATTACTCCTCCTCAGCCTGTGGAAACAGTTTCTGTCTGCCTCATGTGGCTCTGGAGGAGCTTTGGCAGAAGTGAAAAAACAGCCCTGATGATGTCACAGTGACATCATCAGGTTTGTCTCAGCTTTGGCTGCAATTTTTTCACACAAATTGAGGACAAGGGGTTTGAAAGAAGTTTTAACAGGCAGAGGACTAAAGATGCTTGATGGGAAATGTAGGATCCAGTGTTTTTGGAGCTTTGCCCAAACTAGGGACTAAAATGTCAGAATATTTCAGTCTCTGGTGCATTAATCTAGAACATTAGCATCTCTTGTGAGCCTCTTTGGTGTGCCAACAGCTGTTGTACCATGTCTTTTCTATATATATATGCACAGAGCTTAACAATATGGATTGCCTCTTCAGGCTACATGTAGATTCATTGTTGAGAGTTGCACATCATCCATCAGCACTCGCAAGAAAATTGTCAAGGGTAAAGACGTTTATGAAGTGAAGCACAAGTTCGAATATCTTGGAAACAGGAGTTTAGTTGGGTAGAGTTCGAGGATGTGGGCGAAACTCCAAGTATTTGTGTACAACAGGGTTAAGTAAAAATTGACTTCAGGCAAGTATTTCTGACACAAGGACAAGTGACAAACTGGAATTAATGTAATGTAATGTAAACGTGAAACGATTGTACACAATACTATCACAAAAAACACAAAATTGTGTAGCTGCCTCAGTATCAAGCATTAGTACACTGTATCCCTCTGATCATGTTCACATTAGAGGTTATGAAGACCTCTGACACAAGCTGTGGAAAACTGACCCGTAATCGATGTGGATATTTTGAGGCCTGATCTGAAAGCGACCTGAGGACAGTCAGACCTGACACAAACAGACCCAAGCACCAAGACTAACTGCAGCATAATGCACCATCAATCACCGAGCAGCCACGGTCGTAAAGAGCAACAGCACGTTGCATCTCCCTGTACTTTACACTTCATATCATATTCTCCGTCGTGCCTCGAAAAACACAGTTTTCTCCTCTGATGATTATGATGCTCAACGCTATCATAGCTCATAGTGAGTCTGCTCACGTATTTGAAATGTTGACACACAGACTAAAACCCACAGCAAAACAACACGACTCTACTTGACTGAATTCGACTGAATGTCATTTTTCTTCTCAACCTGACTTAAAGTCCAAATTTGGGTCAAACATCAAGACCCTTAGCTTAAATCTCAGCTATGTTATTAACATGTATAACAGGAGCAACCTGTGACGACTACATGAAAGCATTGGAGAATAAACAATTAAAATTATTTTGAGTAAATAGGCTTAATTAAGGTTGTGAGTACAAAAAAAGTTCAACCCCGAACCGTATTAAACTCTTGCGAACCACCGAGTGACCACCAGAGACAAAATGGTAAAAAACCTGCGATTACGAATGCTCTTTCATGCCTTACCTGTAAAAAAAACACTTATTTTACAGTAGATGCCATTAACCTTCTGCACCGGAGATCCTGAGATGGCAGCCGTTTAATTGACAGCTCATTTTAAGCCGATATGAGCTTCTATGCCTGCCCTAGAGCCTAAAACAGCCAACGAGTGAAACTTAACCTTTGAGATTCAGGATTGAAAGCAAATGCAAAAAGACATCCTTTATCAAGACAAGACATAGACTACAAAACCACATCTTTAATAACCTCCACCTCTCATTGAAGTCGCATATACAACTGTATGTATAATACACTGACTGTGATTACTGTTTCGCTCAGACAGGAAGCACTCCAGAAAGGAACTGACATGAAGCACTGGTTCCCCAAACACCATATTTCCTCTTCAATTATTAATTTAGTAAATCCCTTTGACGACAAAGGGAACCCAGACGACCTAAATGCATGCAGGGGTGATAAAGCCTCTGCTTCATTAAACAGCAAGATTGAAGCAGTGAACCTCAGAGGCAACAATAACTTTTTATTCTTCTGTTTCACTTCCCAATCTCCTCTGGAAAGAGAAAGCTCCGTGAAATACAGGACCGCTGTGTCTGCCTATTATGAAAGGCCTCTTAAAACCAGAAATAGGCTACATCCCTGACTGAGCAGCTATTTGACAAACGGACAGGAAGCTGTGGTCAGTGTAGCATACCGCACCTGACACAGCTGGCTCTCGTCCAAGGCAATATGGGCTCCGTCTCTTCACACCATGTCTGTAAAGAAAAAAAAAAGAGAGAGGCAGGTCAGGAGAACTGATATGAGACTTCAAGAAAAAGAGGATATTAGAAAAGAAGAAAGGGAGATGCTGTGAAGATTTCATTTTGAAACCTACAAGATGATTTTCCACAAAAGCACATATTTTGACTGAGGCTAAAACATCACTGTGAGTCTGTAAAAAAAGCATCTTTTTAACATGAATACATTCTAATTCATTTCAGTTAAAAGTTGAGCCCATTCTGTCAGAAAATTAAACAATGAATCAGCATTGTACATCATCAAGCAGCAGCTACACATGTGCTTTGCTTCATACAAACTGCATGAAGGCTCAGCTCGACTCAAATCGATCTTGACACGAACCATGAGGTAAGTTTTAAGTGTAATCAGCCGATGGTTCATCAGTATGCTGCGCCCGCCGCCGCTGTTTCCTAACTATGGCAACAAAACAAGCGGAGACGGTGCAGGGATCTATTGATGTATGCTCTTTTATGAGAACTTATCATTCAAGGCCCGCTTACGCCCAGAAAAGGTCAAATGAAATTCTCTCATATCAAATTGAGTTTTTCGCTTGATTAATAAGTGTCTATGGCAGATGCTGCACCCACACACGTCGAATTTCTAAACATTTTTCAGGTTTTCATTTACCTGGGAGGGTGGCACTGAGCCTCTGTAAATAACACAAGTTTAATTAAAATATTCCATAAGAATATATTTCAGTATGGCACTTGGGATTTGATAGACGTGAGGTCTCACTGTTGCTCAGGTAAGAGTGCTGTCTGAAATCACTACCTTATTTACTCATTTACTCCTCCATAGAAAACTCAGCGGTCTTCTGAGTTTCTTTTGAGTTTCACATCATTGTAAACAGAATATCTTTTAATTTTAGTTTGTGAGTCCAAGAATACCGCCTTCAGCTCAAGGAAAGAGACAATAAATCAATCATCAGTTGCATCCCTAATTATGAGATGGATTACCAAGAAAGTTTGTTCAGACATTCATGTTCCCTGGAGGATGAAGCCTTGAAATGATAATAATAACAGCTGTCTTTAGTGATTCCATGCACCACATTTCATGGTAATCCTTTAGCAGTTATTTCAATCTGAGCCACAGATGGGAATATGCTGGTGACACCAGATGAAAAGCCAGGGATCACTACCTTCACTAGGATTCACATAAGTCTGTACAAAATCTGTCCCAATCAATATTGCAGATGTTGAGATATTCCACTGGATCTGCGAGAAATTACTAGAGGAAGAGTCAGGGACTCACCAAAGTCAGTAGGCTTCATCCTCTGGAGAACATGAATGTCCAAACAAAATGTGGTCGTGAAAACTGGCTCCTTTCTTGAACACAAGTTGGCCTTTTTGAAAGTCTTGTGTTGCCAGACTTACAACCCAAAACCCAAAAATATTCTATTTACAAAGATTTGAAACTCAAAAGATTTATCAATTAGCAAAAGACGAAGAAGAATCTTTCTTGGTCGCATACTGATACCCTGCACTTAACCCATGCCTGAGCAGCTGCGGGCAGCACTGTACTGCACCTGGGGATATGCCAGTGCCTTGTTCAAGGGCACTGACAGGATAATTAACCTAAAATACATGTTTTGATGGTAGGGGAAACTGGAGCACCCGGAAGAAAGCCACACAAGCACGAGCCTTAAAACTCGAATGGAAAGAGAGAAGGCAAATAAAACCATCGTGGTGTGGCTATCTAACTGCCATCAAGGTCATGAGAAAGAGGCAGGAAACACCCCATCAGGTCAGGATGGAGCCCTGTCACCGCTCCCGCTAACAGGCAAACAGCAATGCACTCTTGGTAATTGGGAAAAACTTCCTGGCCTCGGACTTGAGCGGCTTGTCTCCCGCGTTGGCGTTGAGTCAGTTACCTGATCTGCGCTTAAGATACACGGAGCTGTCAGGAGTAATCACAGCCCTCCATTAACATGCCGCTCACGCGCTAAAATGGCTCTCAGAGAGGGGACCAAAAACATGACCACATATGTGAGCCCACACACAAACACACGGAGGAGAAAGCTTATGAGCAATCATCCAGCAAATTGGCTTACTATACAGATGTAGAGAAATACTTATTAGTGCATTACGAACATGCTTTGGTGGCCTTGGCACCATTCTGCCTCACCATGGAAGCTAATTCAGACATTTTTCTCATACGTTTACCCCGTTGTGGAAACATGCCTCTGTTTTCCATTAACATAATTTTTCTGACGCTGGAAAAAACTGTGCCATTTGGAAAGCATTACGCCCCCCCTGTCACCCTGCTAATCAGCATAATATGAATTATTGCCATCATTACAGTGGGTGGCCGAGAAATAACAATAGGTCTTAATTATTCAACAACGAGGAATAATAAAGGGAAAGCAAATGCACCTTTAGTTTCTACTGCCAACAATCATTACAGTGTGTATCTCTCTCTACCCTTTGGGAACAGAACCAGGTTTCGTTCCTCTGTTGTGGAAATCATTTCTAAGATCATGATGAGTGATGAGACTGCTTTCCCCCCCGAATATACTCTTTGTGTTGTTGTGTGCGAGTGCTCAGTGCGGAAATTACCATAAGAGCCCAATAAAAATGTGCTTTGGAATAGTTTTTTCGTGTTATAATTTCTAGTGTGTAATTGTTATTGTTTTCTGTGTGCTATTAAAGTGATGATTGGGAGGGTAGTTTTGCTGAAGCTCCTTTTCAAGCCGAGATTTGGTCCCAGATTTGAAGTTTATGTAGGTTGCATCATTAAAAAACGATTATTTTATTTGGATAAACTAGCATAATGAAAATATTACTTCTCAGTGAAGCTAGTATGTGTATGTATTGCACTGTGCATTGTTGATGTTCTTCAAATATGGTTATCCCCCACTGATGAATCAACAGAAGAAATTATGTCCTGAATTTAATGTTCGGCTCATAATATCTTGTCTCATTATGCACTTAGAAGGTACAGGAACCTTGGCCTAGAAAGAGTTTCTTTCATATCCAGAAAAAGAATAGAAGCATTTGAAGTTAAAGCTAACGAGAGGAGGCTGTACTGCTAATGTAGGTCTAATGTTTACCATGTCCACCATCTTAGTTTAGCTTGTTAGCATGCTAATTAGGACAAAACACAAAGTACAGTGGAGGCTGATGGGACTTTCATTAGTGTTGCAGGTATTTGGTCATAAATCAAAGGACTAACAAATTGAGATTGTGACCTGACTACAAAGCCATCCCCAGAGACATGCTGCTAGCATAACGATGATCTCACCTGTTGCTAACTTCACAAAATTCAAATAACAGAGCCACTATGTTGCCTCCTGCGCTACATTGTTAAATACACAGTATGTAATTTCTGCAGTTAGGGGTCCCTCAATCAAACAGTAAAGCAAAAGGTATGGTTTGATGATGTTGCGCTGTCGTGAGGGATCATGGGAGTTGTTGTCTAAAGCCCTTAACTGGAAATTGACAACTTTTTGGTTCTCACTTATTATATTGAAGGAAATACTGATTGCACAGTGTAATGGCTGTAGAAAATTGACTATAAACCTCGCTTTCAGTATGTTATTAAGTCTGCCACCAAGTTTAATTTTTCCCAGAAGAACTAAGGTCAAATTACAGCAAAAAAAAGGAAGCACATTTGTCATTGTGCAACCAAAACAGGAAGAGACATTGTTTTCCCTGGTCGCAATCCCCAGGTAACGGTATAACAAGCGGAATAAATGTGGGAACTCTACACTCAAAGTGAGTGGACTGGAGAGCGTTGGTATTGTTCCAGCTGTATCAACTGTTCTCGCTGACATGTGTTTCCTCTTACCGCTGGGACTTGAGATGGTTCAAAGCTGGTAATCCTTCTACCAGATCACTAAGTAACAAAACCTGTCTACTTATCATACAATCTGGTGCTTTACTCTGCGGTTTCATACAACAGATACCAGGATTTCTAGGTCAAATTGGGATTCTAAGGGTTGTTTTTTTGCTTTGGACGGTAGCCAGCCTGCTAGCGGTAGCCGTGTTGCAAAGGGGGTAAAGTTGAAAAGTGCTCTATTTCAGCTTTAACTGGTTATGAAACAATCTCAAAGACCATCAGCGAGAAGATTAGCTATTTCTTCATAGTCATTATAGTTATTCTTAATGCCTGTCACTGGGTCAGATTCCTACTTATCTCAATTGGATAAGCCATAAAATTAAAACTTCTTTTCATGGCAGAGTGCTAACAATGAATTTAGGGGTGTCACAGCCTGAGGAAAGAAGTTGCTCTGTAGTCTGGTTTTATGGCACTAAAACAGTTTACTTTGTAAGTTTAGTCGCGTTTGCCGACATCCTTCCTCACTCTTTGATGCAACATCTTCTGTTTTTGCTGAAGTTATATCGATAGGCAACCAAATAACATGCGCCGTTATCTAAAATTACTAATATCTCTGGTTTAAACATTGTTGGAAACATTTGGGATAATGTTAGTAGATAACTCAACAAAATATTTCACAAAGGTGTATTCATTCTTTTACCATTCCAGTTTCTCCTGTACCAAGTTGTGCTGAAATTCCTACCGCACACAAATACTTTTTTCTTTGTCACACAGAGCTACGTGAGATATATATGGCATCAGCTGAATATGTTTCATCTGTAAGACTAATTAGGCTGATGCGTGACGATCACACATAAGAGGGGACGCCAAGGTGTTGTTCCCTATTTGCACCACTGCGCCACAAAACCTTGCTTAACTCTTTTCAAACCCTGCGTCAAAGGAAGACAAAAACAACATAGGGACAGTAAGCAACTGGTGACCTTTCCAGAGCTGATGGCAAGATCACAAACATAATTAACACCTATTTATTATTTATTTTCACAAGCCCTGTACTTTTAATATCACTGTGGGCGGCTGGGTTTGATCACATGTAGCGAACTCTGATCCGTCCTGTAAGCCAGCTTCGATTTGTCTGTCTATCTCTTATTTCAAAAGGATTGAAAAATATCTAATATACATTTTTTGTTAACTTGAAACACCTGGGTATCATTATTCCAGGTTGGCGAGGTCAAACTCATTACAGTAGACTTTCCTTGAGGGATAAAGGCTTTAGCTGAATCCACAAATCCGCCAGTACTGCAGGGTGCCTGTGACCTTTCAGAATGAGTTGCCAATCAAATTTCAGTCTGTCTTAATGGAGACACGGTGATTACAGCCGACATGATTCAGAGCTATAAACTGCTGCCCTTCAAAAGGATACGAAGTAACTAAATGAGTGAATATGGCTGAAAAGAGATGACTTTCACATAATAGAGAAAATACTGTAGTGATTTCATTGAGGTTTTCATGGATCACTGTCTCTCTCTAGTAATGATCTCATGGTTAATTGACACATCTGTCACCATTGGCATTCGTCACAACATCCTATTGACAATCCAACAATCCTGATTGTCGATCAGTGCTGCTAACTTGAGGAGGGGGGAGGTTGTAACAAATCATAGCGTGTCTCTGTGTGGTCTGAAAGTTGAAACAGATATCGTCAGATCCTAAGATACCCGCCGGGCAGAAAGAGATAATTAACTTTCAGCTTGAAGGCCTCCTGAAGACTTCCTGTCAACTGCTGTTAGCGTTGTTGACAAAGTCCCCGACGACATGTAACGGATATGGAAATGACGTTCGATTTCTCTTTTTTTCTTCTTTTGTTTTTGTGGCTTATTTCAATCATGTTGCAATTGATTCAGACTCCTCAACACTGCTGCTCAGTGTAGATATGAAACTCAAGGTCACATTTCACTCCCCCTGTCCACTGAATTGAGTCTGAATTGAAATTCTCCCACGTATCCCGATCACATGGGTCTCTGCCGAACAGAGGCACAACTCTTGCTTTTTAAAAACTACAGCCAGCTTTACATTAATGCCTGCTTTCTTCCTTGCAGGAAAAAAATATTGGCTTTTAGGTTGAGCACGCTTGAGTTCCTCTGTCTCTATGGCTGTCTAACCAATGTATTATAGCCATTTTCAGACATTCTGATGACTACAGATTACATCAATAACTCATAGAACCGCAGTAACGTATGTATTTTTTCTTTTTCTGGCCAGTAACTGCTTGCATGACCCTAAACATCTTTCCTACTGGCCAGTGACAGTTCAGCTTTACAGCAGTACTGAAGGTTCTGTTTAAAAAGTCTAGTGACCTTAACTGATGGCTAAGACAGTGGTCAGAGCTGTCTGAACTGCTAATGTTGGTTTAACAAGGCTTCAGCAGGTAGATGGTTTGTATGTGGAGGTGGAGAGTTAAAGAGAGAGATAAAATATGGGATGTGAATGAGTGGTAGTGAAAATGGATCGACTGATGTGTTTCTTTCCAGGCCGATACGAGGAGACTGATACCGATATACATTTAGTGTTACCAGTGATGGAATGTAACTAACTTTAATTTACTCAAATACTTAATTTAGTTCTAGTTCTACTTACTTCTGATTATTTAGCGTCCATGGGCTATTACTTGTTACGTGTAACCAATCAGATAGTGTAGTCGGGAACTGAGGGGGACCACAGGGCGGTGACTACAGACAGAGAAATAATTTATTTTATCTGCAATCAGACACAAAAAATGCCAATACCGATAATCAGAAAATTGGCCCCCTATGATCGGCAGCTAGTACTAACAGCTAACACCACTGTACATGTGATTTACTAACTCAAAGAAGTGGACTTTGTATTAAGTTGCTCTTTAAACTGATTTAGTCTGAGCAACATTTCATGTTAAGAGACTGTGCCTGGCTGAGCATCGCATTATGAATGGTGCTTTAAGAGATGCCTGTGACTTTTTACTTTAATGGAAATGACCCAGATCTAATTGGATATGGCCTAGATCTTGATTACTCTAATTATGCACCTGGAGCAGACAACACACGATATACTTGTCTCATAGCGAGGCCCGCCTAGGTGTTTTTAACATAACTATAGGCTTAATTGGTTGACCTTTTCGACGCAAACGGCGTTATTATTAAAGCCCTAATTGAGGCTCCCATTAGAATCTGAGATCCCGTCAATTAAGTCCTTAAACACAAGGATTTCGGCAGTTATCATCGAAGGCAAATGTCAGCTTGAGACGGTAAAAGTCTACCTGTCAGTGCTCTAAGGAATGAAAGAACGTCTCACAGAGAAAGTGGTCGAAACGGCCTCACTTGTGTTAAATTCTAAGGCAATTACATTTCTAGAAATTGAATTAAAATGCTAAAACACAGGTTTCTACAATCTTTTGACTGACAGAGTACATTCATTCTTCAGGACTCCTTGGAGTCATGTCACTTAGTGACTCACGTTAAGATGTTAAAAACATCCCTGTACTGTAGCACCTGGAGAGAGAAGTGAAAACAGCAAAGGAACATTTTCTCTCTTCCTTATATTCCCCACTGAATATAGTCATGGAACGGAGATTTACACAAGAGACAAGCCAACATCCATAAAACATCCACTTTATGCTCACATTTACATCTTATATCCAGTGGACAGTAAAGACAACCCTCTTTAGTCTCTGCCTATTTTTCAAGCTGCTGATGCATGGTAAATCAAGTAAATTACACATCCTGTGTATCAAACTACAGCACATCCTCCTCTTCCTCTCCTTCCTCCTTCTGCCTTCAGTGCTGAGAGAGCAGCTGCACTCAGGAGGGAGAAATGGGTCATATCTCCATAGATCGCCTCTGTAACCTCTCAGTTCATTATGATCATGCTTAATGAGTGGGACGCTCTCCAGGCATTCTTCGGCATGGAAGTGTGTCACCGTCATTGTGCTGCACGCAATGTCTTTCAGCAGGTAAGTGATGCCCCTCTCCCTCTCCCCATGCAACAGGATGATTAACTAATATTTCCAGTCTGTGTCGAAAAAAATAACAAATAGGACACATTGATTTGTACCTGGGGCCAATCAGTGTAATTTTGACGGCTCGGTGCAGCTGTGAGAAGCATCTTTACCTCGGGTTTAGTCAAAACAAGATCGCTGGAGTCTGACATATTGCATGTGACACATGAGCGAGCAAACAAATTATGTACCCCCCTTCAAACCTAGGCTGATTGGTGGAGGAATTTAGAGAAAGCTGCATGGTAATGAAGAGGTGAGACACTCCTTCAAGTTTCAGACAAACTAAAAGGCAAATTAGAACAATTAGTGATTTTTTTTAGAAATAGAAGATGAAGTGATTCTTGGTATTTGCGTCAGCTAAAAAAGTAATTAACTTTGGAAAAAAAGAGAGCCATGGTAAAGAGAGTAATGGAAAGAGCTGTTGTGAATAAATTGGTGGTATGGTGTTACCTTGGCTACCTAAAGCCACGTTTGGCCACAGATTGGAAGTGACAGTCCCAAATGAATAAGAACGAATGGACAGGCACGGAACAGATTAGTGATTTATCTTTTCAGCACTGCCAACAGAGACGTAATTCAACATAAAAAGGGTCATAGTTTGGGTTTCCGCTTTTATCGTTGCCTTTTTATTTTGGTATTTATCCTCGTGTTTTACTTTACACTTCCTGTCTTTGTGTTTTTCCCACCTTTTGTGATTGCCCTATTAGTTTCACCTGTCCCTTATTATTCTTCCCTTCCTTGTGTATTCAAGTCTGTGTCTTTACCTCTCTCTTCGTTCCTCTGTTTTTGTCCTTCGTCAGTCCTGTGTTTCTGGTCTGTTCCCTGATCCTGTTCTCTCCTCTTGTATTTCCTGCATTTGCTGCCTGTGTTCTGGTGTTATCCTTGTCAGTACTTTGTTTAGTTTTTTGTGCTCTTGAATTCCTGCTTTTGTTGCCTACCTTGCTTGCTTTTTGTTACGTCTTCCTTCCGTGGTGTTTTACATTTGGGTTCTTTATTGATACAGATAACAAAACGTAACATTAGATTAATTTAGCTGATACTAAAGGGACTTGCAATAAGTGCATTCAACCAAGAAGAGGCAACTGAAAAACTGCAAGAATCATGCAAGTGCATAAAATTGATTTAATTTAAAGAAGCAAACAGGCTACATTTTAGCAACAAGAGAAAGAGAAACTTTCTCTTCTTTTTTCATCCCCTCACTATATAAGATACAGTCCGATCAGCTGAGTTTTCAGCCTACAACGGAAGATATGTAGGTCTAATACAGCCTCAAACACCAGCAATTAGACCAATCCCGTGGGACGAGCAGCCAGGCACTCAAGAAAAACATCTTTGCAACAAATTTTAACTGCTTACTATTGCACGGTCAAAAATGAAGGATTTTAACTGATTAATGTGAAATGACATTAAGCTCTAAGCACTAAGCTCCTTGGCTGAAAATTTTTGTGTAGTTCATTCATTTTAATTGTGTTTCCCACACATACACTTTACTTGGGTTGGCCATCGAGGTATATAAACACCACCCAAGTGGAGCTGACAACCCCTTTTTGTGTTTTATTTCTTTAATCTTTTTTTCAACGTAAAGAGTAAAAATGCTCTTATGCTATTTAAATAAATACTTTTCATAATATGAGCACGGCAGGCAGGGTTAGACTTTGCGCAGGAAAATCAGTAAAGGGAATTTGAGATCCTTGTACCATTTTGCATCTTAAAAATAAAATATAATATAAAAATATTGAGTTTCAGCTTTGGCCCTCGAAGAGAAAAAGTCTGGGCACCCCTGGGCTATATGATTAACTACAAGCCTCCTCCACAAAGGGTGCATCTGCTGATATGAAAACGGAATTGAGCATGAAAAGATCAGTGTTGATGAGGAGACTTTCTAAAGTCAACACAGCGGCAGGTAATTTACAGAGAGAGAAACAGAAAGAGCGAGGCATGCCAGTGTGTGTGTGCGGATCTATTTTTGTCTTCTGTTTTCATTGTGGTTTAACAAGCTGAAAATTAAGAAAATGTCAATATCGAACTTCTGTATAGAATGCATGGAAAAACATTTCTTGCACTACCTTTCAGCCAAGGGCTCAATGTGTGTGTACTTTACATATTCCTGTTACATTACAAATGCATGAAGCTTTCAGTGAGAGTGCATTCAAAATAAATGATATGGAGAATGTTGTAGCTACGACAAGCTTACTGTCGAGAGGAATATACAGAGAGCTACAGGTAAAAGGATTACTCTCCTCTTCAGACTTGGCCTATAGTTGGCATCGCCATCGAGTTTTCATTGAAGCCCCCCCCCCTCCCCACCTCTTTGCCCCTGTCAAAGGAAAGAAGAGACAAGCCCTTGATGAGAGCACCTTTGATCTCACTGAGGCGCCTCTGCTTCTCCTCCTTTCTTTCACCCATCATCCTCCCTCTCCTCTCGGCCGGGGAGCTGTCAAGAGTTCTGAGACCTCGCTCCCTGATCGTGCCCGACCACGTCTCCGGGCTCTTTCATCCTCACGCCCGATGCTTCTCGAAGGCGGCTAGAGCCCCAGGAGGACATCGCCGCCACCCAAAGTCTAGCCTCAACCAAGTAGCCGCCACCTCCTCTCCTCTCAGCCCCTCTGGTTAATCAGAGTTGGCTTTTTCTTTCAGTCACAGCGCAGCCATTAGTCAGCACTGAGGGCTCATTTCTCACTGTTAACAGCTAATTGTTGCAGCACAGACATTGGGGCATATGAATGCTAAGAACAACAAGGTGCCATGCCTGCATTGATCAGGTTCACACATTAAATGTGCATAGCAAATAGGTCAACACTTAATTTCTCTCCTTTATTCTGTTTATTTATCAAACTGGGCGCTGAAATAGCCAATCAATTCGAGCCCAGAGGGAGGTGTTTCACACATAGTTCGCCTCTGATTTAATCTTGTTATTTACACTATGTGCTCCGACCTCCTTGTTTATCATCACTGCACAGATCTCCGAGCAATAATTCACTTTAGAAGAACAGTTGGACTTGTGGATCCCGTTGTGGGATTTGTGTGTGTCATCTCTGCAGCCCGGCATTTGTTATCTTCCCATGAAGAGATCCAGAGACTGGCCCATGCTTCAACAACGCAATGAGCCGAGCCCGACTTCAATCCCTCGTGCTATTACATATTCAATTAAATTCGTAGTCTCCTCGCTGGTAATAGTGATGAATATGCAGGGCGTTAATTTCTTTGTGTCACAGTCTCAGACGATGGAGAAGACATCGGGGGTTGACAAAGCGTGCGATTTGATTGGATTCCTCGTTGCCGCAGGGCAAACTGGTGGAGGTTAATGTTGCAAGCAAGGACGAAAGTGTTCCGAATGAGACGTGTAACTGACACACTATGTGTCACTGATATGGGTCATGGAGAAATCACACATACGAAGGGGAGATACCTTCCAAGAAAGATGCCTTTATGCAACAGTTTGGGCATGCCATAACATATGTGAGAGTGAGTCTGAAGCATCAGTACAGTCATTTCTAAAGAAGCAAAACAACTTTTTCTTTTTCATTTTGGTATGTTTCCACTATTTGCAGTTTGAAAAGAAAACTAAATATTCGCCGAGATGAAGTGAGCCTCATTAATAACATTTTTCTTTTCTTTTAATAAATCTCCTCCTTTTTTCTGTGAGTTTTGCTAATATGAGTCAGATTAATCAAAGTCTCTTAAATGCACAACCTTGCCATAAAACTGCTTATTTCATTTTGATAAATGCCACCAGTTTATGAGGTGCGCATTCAAAAGGTTTAATTAATGCTGCCTATTTCTATCCATTTGTGGGCAAGTTCCATTTTCAAAAATGTCACCAGAAGACATACATTTAACACCAAGGAGCTTGAAGTCCTGTTTCTGAACATCAGCGGGTGAAAACTTGAGATGTGGCAGTGTGAGTAGTCGTATGAGGGGAGCAGAAATACTGTGACAGAAATAATGAAGAAATTATTTTTAAGATGCTATTCTTCAGTCAAACAGGTGAATAAAAAAGCGAATTTTGTTCAAATCTAAGAGAACATTTTAAATCTGCAACAAATTGGTGGTGAAAAGACAACCCAGGTGGGAAGGAGAAAAAGACTTTGACACAACACCAGAGCGCTCTACATTGAGTGAATGCAATACCGACGCCCTCCATTGAGTGAATGCCCGTCCGTTCACTCTTGTTTAACTTGGTTTCTATCACTCCCCCTCCTCATCTTCTTTGCCTCCTCCCTCAGCCGGATTCTTGGGCATAGTGACCATGGAAAACTCTTATTTGATAGTACACTAAATATATTTGGGTTTCGTATTTTGCATTTGCAAGGATGACCCTGTTTGTTAACAAGTTTCAATGGCAGCACATATATATTTGAGCGCCCCTTTCAAATGGACAAAGAAAAATGAAAAATTCAAACTAAGGAGTTATGTGCAGAAAGATGCCATCAAAATTGAGTAATCCCATCTCGTAATGTGAAATGAGTTCAAAGATGTCTAATTTGTTCAGTAGTTGCTTGAAATAGCTGGCCGACCATGACTCACACCTTGCCAAACAAAAGAATGCAACAGTTGCCTTAGGAACCCTCAGAGCGGTGACAACAGCTTGCACTACACATGAAAGGGATTTGTTCAGTCCTATTCCAAAGTTATCGCTTCTCTTCCAGCAAAGCCATTAAAAGTTCTGAGGAATCGATGATTCAAATATGTGTTAAAACTCAAGTTGCGAGCAACTAACAAACTCCAGCGAGCCTAAATTGCTTTTCTCTAAAATAGTGAAAGATAAAGCGCTGACCTGATAATAGATTGTTTTTAATGTTGTAGCTTTAGTAAGAATGTGCTATGCCATTGATAAGTTGGTATATTTGCTCAGCTTGAATAGATAATATGTTCACAGAATCATCATCCTGACATCTGTGAAAAGGCACTTCAGACCAACACCGGCTGTGAAAGAAATCAGCGGATGACACCGGTTCTCTATTGATTCATAGTGTGATTCCAGGTGTAGAAGGTGCAGCTGAGGTCAGGCTTCATTACTGTAGTCATTTCAGTGACAAAAGCTACAGTTATATATATATATATATATTAAGATTCTTTTAAGTAATGTTGCTTACAAATCCTTGTATTTAATCTATTAATCTGTGGTGTAGGGTTATATGAGGCTGATATATATATTGAGGTTAGGCCATTTTTGCCGATACCCCAGAAAATCTTTCTCTTTCACAGCCCAATGTTGCCAAAAATCGAGTATTGGTCACGCTCTGCTGCAAGTCATTCTGTAAACAAACTCAGTGTTGGGGTGACAGCTGAAACAGCAGTAAGCACACTTCCAAGACAGTTTTTCTCCTCAGACATTTCTTCCTTCCTTCTTTCATGCCTACTTTGACTGCACTGCAGGCATAACCAGTTTATCTCCCAAATTTCTTAATCCTCCATCTCCCTCTCTCTGTCTTGCAGCATACACTGTGAAAATCGATAATAGTGACAGAGCGTGGGAGGCAGAGGCTGCCAGAGCGGTGTCATCCAGAGTCGCTGATGTCACCTCCACTGTAACCCCACGTCGGGAGCGCTGCCAAAGTGCGACGTTCTACCGCTGATTCAGCCAGCACTCAGCCTGGCAACCATGGTGATGTGCACCGTGGGATGCTTCGAAGTGTCATTAACTGGCATGGAGGAGTGTTGGTCATGGCAGGGCTCTGTTGCATGCTTTTTGCCATCACACACACACACACACAGCTGTACCTGGCACAGGTCTCCAGGGAGAGACAGGAGGAAGAGGCACAGATAGAGATACAAAGAGGAGGGATGGAGATATTATGGTGGGTTTTAAAGGAGGAATAAGTGCGAGGGCATACCAGGAGCAGAACTCGAGAGAGTCGGAGAGTAAGAACCAACAATGCAAGGTGAGAAAGTGAGAAGCAGAGTGGGAAGCAGAAAGAAAGGCAATCGAGTGAAGTCAGGCTGACTCATTCCCCGAGGCTCATCTGAAAATGCTCTTTCGTCTTCTGTTCTCTGTCTGCCGAGTCCACATGAACAGCAGCGTTGAAAAGACGTGCCATCCTCCACAGGAGAAACAAATAATGGATGCATAAAGAACTGCCTCGTCTTAGTCGAGGTACAGTCCGGGACTGTCTCTGAAGCAGCTTTGACGGCGGGCTCATGTTGTTGGATAGAAATTTATAAAGCCGCGCTACCGGCGCTGTACTGTACTGTGCTGCACATCACAATGCCCAACTTTCATGTTACAGGATTAGGAGGGATCAGTTTTTCTGGATCAATAGGATTATAGCTGTCGTTAACCCCTCTGAGATGAAAGAATCACAACCTACAAGGAAAACAAGGGGATGTACAAATAAAAAGTCTGTCGCGGGGTGGAAGGAGGACAGCTCTCCTTCTACTTTGCACACCAAAACAAACAGTTATTCCAAGCAGGAATAATCCGTACTTGGAAGCAGACAGAACGCCAAACTGCCCACGGCGCACAACATTACCAAAAGCACTCTGGAAAAGAAAGAAAAGAAAGCTCTGACTGTGTCGAAGAGCCCAAATAGAAAAATCACTCACTGTAATTGGCCTGCCTTTCTTCCCTTTCTACCTCTAGAGAGGAAGAGAAACATAGAGAGCTGCGTCTTCAGGACTCGCACAATAATTGGCTTGCTTTGCAGTTCACATACAGGAGTCAATACCTACCATCAAATCCACTTTGAGCTGCTTTCAGCCCATTTCGTCCACTGAGGCTGAGGCTGCTTAAAACTTACAGCTTGCAGGTAAATTACAGAGAAGGCTGCAGCCCGCAACAACCTTCATTGGTTCTCTGCTTACAGAAGAAGAGAGCAAAGAGGAATGTGGCTTATGTGTGGTTTGTATGCAAAGGCACATGCTTTTTACTTATTGATTTAGTGTTGGAGGAGTGCGTTGGCTATTATTTTCCTACATATGATTATTTAATGCTTCCTGCTTCAACACAGCATCATTGGCTCACGTGGGAGGTAAATGTAACCCACGATTACAGTTTGCACAAACTTTCCTAGGAGCACTTGACCAGGTGTGTTTGCAAGTATGATTTGTGTGTGTGTGTGAGAGTATGTGTGTGTGCATCTGACTGGCTGAGCACTGCTCCCACATCAGGCCCTCACTCTCAGCAGCGCCAGATGGATCCCGGGAAATAGCCAGGGAGAAAATTAAGAACAACAGCTGTCAAACCAGTGAGGGAAGTGAGTGCGAGGAAGACGAACAAGACGAAGAAGAAGAAAAGGGAGAAAGGGGGGAAAAAAAGAAGAAGAGAAATCCCTGTGAATTCATACAGTCGCACCTCGCCAAGGTAAAGCCGGATTGGCATTCAGTGAATGGCTTATTAGGAAATTTCATGGGAGTCGTGAAGTGATTATCCCGAACCTGTCAGCTGCAAACAGCATGTCAAAATGCCACCCAGGCATTTCCCCCTCCAGGTGGCTGATGCGCTCCTGCAATGAAAACTAACCATGTGTTCATGAGACTGATGGCTGATGAGGGAGTGTGGGGTTGGGGGATGTATGTGGAGAGCAGATGGGGGCCAAATACTACGCACATAAACACATATCAAACATTGACTCTTACTCTAATGCAAAAATGAGCGCACGAGAACACACTGCAGCACTCGAGTGTGAGCGATTCCTCTCTTTCTCCTCATGTTTATCTGTCTGTAAACTGATTTGATGCGTACGGAGCAGATAATGAGGGGTGTGAATGAATGAAAGTGTGCCACTCCGTCTCCTCCTCCCCCCTTTATACTGTCACTCTGAGCTGTTTGATCAACACAAATCATCTATTATGTATTTCTATCTACATGCGTAAGGGAAGGCAGAGCAGGTTTTTTTACATCTGTCAAACACAGAAGCCATTTATAATGCTTTACATACGTGGTCATTTGTCCTACTGATTGGTTGGTCACACAAAAGGTAGATTTCAGTCGCCCCTTCTACACAGCCTACTGGTACTTTCAAGGCTTTAGAAGTGTTAGCTAAATGGGCTAAGCAGTAATAATAGTGTAAGTAGTACTAACTCTATAAAGTCGCTAACCTAGATATTCATAAATGAGTGACACACCGTATCAAATGCTCTCACAGAGATGATTAGCATCCTGTTGCCATGGAAAAAGCCAGTTCGAGTATCACTGGCGCTAAGAATAAGGTGGATAAAAAGTTTAAACATGAAATGCTATGTTCTGACCAAAGATCTGTGATGAGACAAGTTAAATGCATCTACTCCACCCAGCACCAAGCTCCGAGCACTCCGCCTTTTTTGTGCACCCCGCTCTGAATCTTTTGTCTCCTATGGATAAAAAAAGAAACCAAAAACTGAGCTATATGGACACGGACCCGTATGCCACCCTTGTTTAGTTCAGTGTAAAAAAAGCAAAGGGTATTTATTGCAGCAGAATTGCACGACCTCTAAAGAGCTTGTAAGTAACTGGTATAGTAAACCCACAAGACTTATTGGTAATTACTTATCCTCATTCTAACAACAAACCATTTATCCAGTGTAACTGCTACTGTGACACGTGTAAAATGATTTTTGAAACAGTTTCTCTCTCGCACATAAATGCGCCTCCAGCGTCTGTCAAACCTCCAGCACACATTCTCAAACACTAGCAATTAGACCGATCCCTGGAACGAGCAGACACCCAGAGAAACACTTCTTTTTTACCTTTTGTTATAGACAGATGTCACATGCTCTTGACTTTAAATAGACAAACACTCATGGATGCAAGCGACTGAAGATTTTTGTTTATTTTGGGTCAGTTTATTGATTAAAGTAGATTTTCTGCCTGTAGAATCTACAACCATGAAATAGCAATAGAAAATGTAAGCTCAACAGAAACAGTGACGTTAGGAATTAATAACAATTCATTTATATTTTCATTTTCACCCATCCTAATCTACACGATATGGCCACCCCTGGCTCTCCACATACTTTGAGTCATTTTAGTTTTACCTTTCAAGTTGTTTTTCATCTTTTAGACCAGGCCCCTTATTTTAAATTAATGGAAATTTTGATGCTACAGCGTACAGTGTTATGATCAGGCTTTGAAGCTTTGAGAATAAGCTTATTAGACATAGGCGCTGATTGTGGTATGCATTTTTTCTTGTAAGTCTGACTCACTGACAGAATTGCATCTGGAACAATACAGAGAGCTAATAAAAACTGGGTAAACATTTGTTTGAGTTGGCATGTGCATAATGACTACACAGTTATTTGATGCAAGCAGCAGAGAAAGTTGAGCTACAGAAGGATGCGGAGGTAATGAAGTATCTTCAGGCTGTTGTTTTGAACTTTGCTATTCAAAACTAGCAACTTTAACGACATTATTCCATATTCATAACACAATACTTCAAAAGTAGCCTTCACCTTCTCTTCTATTCACTTTTGAGCTTGCGTGAGAAGAATTACTCTCTCGCTGCAAGCTAATTTGGAAATGCAACGCAGTCCAAAATACATAAATCAAACCCGAGTTCTGAGGTAAGTCTACTGCCCAGAACAGAACAGGCTGGAGTTGAAGATCATTAATAAAAACATGCTTTGTTGTGCTTTGTGTCTGACATCATTGATAAAACAGACAAGCTCTTATTTATGCAAGGCCTTTCACAGCTTTTCTGAATGAACAACTCCATGTTGCTATGATCATATATGCCACAACCTCAAATTTGTATTTGGTATGTGATTAGGTATTCTGTTAGGGTGCTGTTTATTTCTGTAAGCAAGATAACCTTGAAGTTTCCGTTGGGATTACTTGTGCAAACTTTTAAAGACACTAAGTGAAGTCATTAAGATTGCCGATCAAACTCTGTGTATGTATTTCTGGTTACAAATTCTATTTCAAGATTATTCACCTCATCAGCTAATTCAGATAGGTCGTCCAAGGATGGGATATTTGATTTTCTCCTATCACACTGGATTCCAGCATATTTTTTCTGGTATTTTTAATTCAGCAGCGTCAGAATTAAAGAGTGACTTCACAGGAGGCTGAAAAGGAGCATTTCATTGCCATCTCTGAATGACAGTTTCAGGGCCATAAGATAAATCTGAGGGGTCGAGAAATGAATCATTTGTCATCATCACATGTTTATTTTGTTGTGAGTATTAGATTATTGAACAGTTAGTAAAATTAAACCATGTGAAATGTTTATTTGACATGTGTCTTTGGTGGAACTGCTAAAATCTAATCAAGATCTGTCATATAGATAAATGGCAATGCCAATGCTGATGTTTGGTAGATATAATGGTTACCATGTTGCCATACCATTTCTAATGTGTTAGCATGCTACCATTTGGCGTCTAACATTGGGTGTCAATAGTTAATTACAAAGTATTGGACAAATTATTATTGTTGGTCACAAAGGTCAATACAATTAATTTTAACGTCAGTGCCCACACCAATTTCATGGAAATCCAAAAAATAGTGTTGTCAAAAGTCAGTAGATCACCATTCACCGTCAGGAGACAATGAATGCCTCTACCGTCATGGCAATCCATCCAATGGTTGTTGCAATTTCAATCTGAATCAAAGCGGTGGAACAATCCAATGACTGTCATTTCCATAACTAGAGCCACACCAACAGCATGGCTTAAAACTGGTATTAAGTTGGTCAAACCATAGTCCTTCTAGGCAAGTCTTGCCACTCTCCAGCCATCAACACCAACTGGTAGTTATTTCTGGCTAACAAGACCAGGCCTCTATCTATATGAAAGGGGAAGGAGCCATAACTTCACTTTTGATGGTCAATTGGACTTAAAAAATGCACGTATAGAATCAGCAGTCAGATCTGATTAAAAAAATGCCTAAAAAGTTTGGTGACTTTGCCTCAAAATAAGCTTTAAAATGCTTTTTTCCCCACTGGTTATACTTCTTCTATGCATGTGCACGTTTTAATAACACCAGCTTCTTTTATGGCTCAATAGGGTGCCATAATCCCATCAGAGCACTTATACAAATTACCGTTTAATGTCTAATGTTTGAATAACCTCACCTACCATGGTGATCATGTGTATTATTATCTGTTGAAACTGTCAGTGCAACAACACAATTGGTTGCTACGTTTCCCGGACCGACTGTTATAAAGCAGACGATTGGCTTTTGGGAGGAAGGGGGCGGAAAATGTGTCACACAAAAACCATTATCAGGCATTACGACTTTTCTATTCAAAAGGCTTTAAGTGTTTGTCTCCTCTCTCATAACATCTCTGGTTAAATGTAGGAGTGAAAGGTTAACGGTGCTGGCATTTTTGTTGCACATACAGTATAATGACAGATTTAAAGGCCTACAGTTCAGTACAGAAGAGGGCAGAACAGAGTACAGATGAGGCCAATCAATTTATGAAACAACTAAAAAGAAAAAGCTTGAACTCCATTAATCTGAAAAGGCGTATTTGTCATCCACGCCTGATTTAAAGTGGATTTTAAAGAGTGTGTGGGATTTTAGTTCATGTTTGCATTTGTTGCGGTCCTCGACTCTGTAGGGCACCTTTGTTGTTGACTTTTTAAATCACTCTTTGTCAAAACTACTTTTACTTGAGTGGAAACACAAACATACACTTTATTCTGTCTTTGGTATGCAAAGCCAGATGTGCAGCGCTGCTCAAAAACGACAACCACAGAGGTCTTTTCCCCCTCTGCGTAGTTTGAAATGCAGGTTTTTTTGCGTGTCATCACGCTTAACGGTGAGTCGAGCTCCGCTCAACCATTGACAACACGCAGCAAGTGACAGGACAGACTTGGGGAAAAAGTGAATGGGAAGTATTTCTTCATAGATCAAGTCTGAGGTCTGTGTGTCAGCACTTTGGATTTCCAATTAAGGACGAAAATGACAAGATGGCTGACAAAGTGGATTGTTTTTACATTTTAAACATCAGCCTGGAATAGATTTTTCATAGAGAATGTCTCCTTGTATTCAAAGGAGCACTAAAATGGCTTTAAAAAGTTTGTTTAGTCCATATATCTGCATTTATGATGTTACAAAGCCTTTTTTATGCACCAATACATTCCTAATCCTGCTTCTTTCGATGGTAGCATTATAATTTATGAACTAGAAAATACAGCGTTATCCTCGGGAAAATCCTCCTGGGTGCTCTCCGTCACCTTTATTATCCTCCCTAATGTATTCTCTCAGGAGCCACCACACATTTCTCATTTTGACGTAATGACAGGTTCAACTCTTTTCTTATCGTTTCCACCTTTCTAACACTTAAAAGATTCAGGAAAAAATACCTGAAATACAGCACTGAGCGCGTTAAATCTGGAAGTAGGTGATTGAATGACGACACATGCCATGAAAGAATAATACCAAGCGAACATTGTCAATATGCAAAACAACATTCAGTATCTGTGTAATAAGCTGCAGAGCACATTCTACTGGAAATGTATGGGCGATGAATAGAAGGAGAAATGTGAAAGGAAATATCAGGCAAAGTGATTGTTTAGCTGGTGTGTGTGAGTGTGTGAGGTGGTGGTTTTTTGTATGCACGGTCGTACGGCTGCTGAGGGGACTGATTAGCGGCAACATCTTGTGCCAAGCTACTTCTTAGCTGTACTGATTTCACCAAGCTATCTGTATTCATTTATGCATGGAGCGACCGTGGAGGATGAGTGGTGTGCAAAACAGAATATTTTTCTTCATAGGCTCTCTCTCAGTATTCACTCCTGCTATCTCATCTGTCTCCTAAGTCCTATTCTCTTTGCCGTTTCGCTTCAATATTGGCAGAAATTACGTTTCATGACTCTCGTTTTGTCGTTCTTTTGTGTAGGATTCTGAACTAAAGGGGTACATTGTTGTTTTTGGATTCTTAATGCCACTATGCAGCCACCCTGCTGTTCAGGAACAGTCTTACTGTGACTAACAGCTAAATGACTGAGAGGGAGCAAAGCAAACGGCTGTGTGTATTACACATGATCATCAGGCTTTCAGTCCAATTCGCTCAATTATGGGTCTCCTCTTTGAGGCTGGTTTGAAAAAAGAAAAAAAGAAAACAAGGAAATGTGTGAACATGGCTTCAGAGCTGCTTTGTTGGATTAACAGATCAGTTATTTTGATTTCACAATATTAATATTTGAATTGTGATTATTTTCTATAAATCAAACTAGCTTTTCTTCTTCTCCCTCTACTTCTTTTTCTTCATGAAAGAAAGAAAGAAAAAAAATGCAGTTGCTTGATGTAGAGATCATGCCGGGGTGTTCACCAGTGGTCCAGACAAAAGTTAACTTCCAAGCAGACTTGCCTGCTGCTCTCCAAAAAAGTTCACCAGTATATCTGGGAATTCTTATAATAAAGTGTAGTATACTATGAAACTATTAGTATACAATATTAATATATTGTTAAACCCTATGAAAATGGACCTCCAGCGGACGGCGCCCTGCTGGCAGCAGAAGATTGTCGTTTACATGATCTTGTTGTAATCGATCTAAAACCAAAAAGGTAATAGCTAGAGCAGTCGATCTTTTTGGAGCAGGAAGCTTAGACTTTTGTCTTCCACCTAATCACGTTGTACATTCATTTCATTTCAAGAAATATAATGTAGGATTATTATTATTATTAGGAGGTTATTTCTACTGCAGAATTGAAATGAAGAGAGATGAAAACATATAATATATTTAAAGTATAAGAACTGTTAGTAAGTTGTGTCTAACAATGATTGACAACCCTTAATAATACTGTTGACAGCTGTGTAGCTGCTTAAGCTAATATTAATGTTAGCTTCACAAACTGACAGGACTGAATCCTGGACATCTCAGTTTAAAGCTCTTAATGATTATATGATGCGCTAACAAGTTAAACTTGGAGTTTCTCACAACACCATCTGCCAGTTGTCTGTCCTTACGCTCGACAAATAACAAGCTACCTGCTAGCTAATTGCCTGAAGTCAATGTGTAAATGGAATTCAGCCATTGTTCATTTATTTATCTACACCTGTGCTTTTCCCTGTTCAGGCTTGTCAAGACGTGCTCTGTGAAAAAGGCCTGTGAGTATATTAACAAGACAATGGTTGAATTTCTTTTGTGTTGTCTCTGCCAACTCACAGAGTTTAAGAAGTTAATAAGCTACAGCTGAGTTAATTTGTTGGAGACGGTGTTAGTATAGCGGGTGAAATCCACACTCACTAGCTCAAACTCTCTCTGTTGATTCTTGAATCTGAAAATTGATATTAGTAGAATACTAATCATTTATCATCCAATGTGCAGCTGTGAGACATTTTCTTTTCATTTTTTCTTTTTCTGAGGAGAGCTTTGTGTCTCCAATTAGAGATGACCGGGCTTAGCGTGCTGCGGAGCTCACAAATGGAAAACCCCATGAAGTCAGTCAAGAAGATTAGTGATTACTGCAGAGCTGTTGTGCTGCTGCCCATATATCCTGCACTAACACAGTAATAACGGCCATAGCACAAACCTTAATGCTTGCTCACTGCCACATTTGTTAACACAGGAACCTTAGCTGCTGAATCTGTCACTGGTTTGAAAAATGAACCAGCAAAGTTATGCATACTCAGCGAAACAGAAGAGAAAAGCAGCAGTCGCTGTAGGCACAGTGGCAACACCTTGGTGGCTTTTCAAACTCCCAGCGACAAATATATTGCAAAGATATTAACATGATAATTAGCATTTCACCTCTGGTGGTTCCAATATTTAATAAAATAAGATTTGATCAAAACACCTGCAGGCGAGAAAAAGACTCACGCATAATAAGAATTTACCTGATCAATATTCATCATACTGTGGACGCTGGTTATCTGGCACTCAAATTAACACACATTTGTCTCTCAAAAGGAAAATCAAAATCCTTCCAGTCCACACCAACATATAACACGCAGTTCACAGTGCACTCCTGGCTCCACAATGCTAATGCTGCAGTAGTTAATTCACTATCCTGCCTCAGCGGAGCAGCAGCAGCTTAGAAAAATGTGTCTAGTTCAGAGAGGTAAGCCAAGTGTCCCATTGCTCTCATTAACCAACTAAATAATGATGACAGTAATGACAGTAACTGTAAAACCAAACCAAATGGACACACAGGTGACCAATTAAAGGAAACACCTGGATAAATGAGCAGAGAAACAACTCATGCAGATGCTTCTATTAAATTAATCAAGTGCCTTCACATTTTATGGACTGAATTCATGAATTAACTAGAATAGTACTCAGTATTTGTAATACTTAAAAATTTTTGTTTCAAACATTCAAAAGTGACTTCAATTATTAACAGAATATGAATAAATATCAAGTTTGACATTATGTTATGGAGCCACTCCCTGCCAGCACTTCCCGCCAGGTCCCCCTAGTTCTGGGCCTGAAAACCTCCTCCAAGAAGTTCGTATCTCCTGTGCGAGCTTTGTAAACAGCAACAACACTCCCGTGGTGGTCAGAGCTCCCAGTTCGGACCGCTAGCTGCACCGCTAACTGAGCTAACTAGCTAACTGTGGCTATAGTTAGAGTTAACTCTCAATTCTTATCTATTGCACCTGCCCCAGAAGTTAATGGTGTCTATTCTGAGCCCATGGTGACGTCTTAACATGTGTTGTTTTGTCCGACAAACAGTCTGAAACCAAAGAGATTCAGTTTGCTGTCATAGAGGACAGAAAACCATTTGATAAGCACTTAATTCTTGCCATTTTTTGCTTTGAAAATTGAATTCAACTACTGATAGATTATAAAAACAGTTGCCAATCAATGTTATGCTGATCAACTAAATTAATAAATCACTTACGGCTTCAACTGAAAATTGGTCCCTTGCAGCCTGCTATCTGATTAATAACCCTGAAATGCAACATTAATACTAACTACAGATGGAGATGGAGGCGATTTACACTAAAAAGCCAATTTACTCGACACAACTCCCCTCGCTGACATGGTGCATCAGTTAAAGGTGTGTGCAGTATGGATGACAGTGGATGTCACACATGCATGGTCTGAGTGTGCACTAGTGGGTCCATCAGCAGAAAAATCATTAAATTGTATTACAGCTTGTCCTCAGGCTTAACAAAAGGCTCATGTAGCATAATGGAAGCTGGAATCCACATAATTGTGCTGTATTGATAACTTTCTGTTATTGACGAGCATCAAGCAGTATGCCTATACTGTTGTAAAGTCCCAGGCTTTGCTGTTGTTTTGTTCATCTGGAAAATGTGATGTTTAGAATACAATAGCTAAATGATGCACTGCTGGATCTCTGCACACCCAGAGGGAGGTATCAGAAGCAACAGTGTTAACAGCCGCCAGCTTTGTATTCATAACTGAATACAAAAAGACGCTGGCTTCAAACTCTGCATCCAAATGGAGCTACAAACGGCACATGGGCCATTAAGGAGCGAGCTGTAATACAACCCCTCCCTGGCACACCAGCATCTTTTGATTTATTATTGGGCTAAACTCCTCACTGTACGATGTCGCAGCCATGCTGATGTATCCCTGGAGACGCATTGCAATAAAATGAACTGCCATTGTTTTCTTGCAGAACTGTACAAATTGCCTCATCAAAGCCACAACATGGGTCCTCCACCTCTAGCCATTAATCAGTGAAAGAGACGTAGGCGCCACAAACTGCCTTTGCATTTTCCTGAGCTGAGAAGCGCATCGGGCTGACAAGTGTTGTTGTTTCCATGTTGTACTCGGGGAGTCAGAAAATGAAGACCAAGTAGCGCTGTCAAGGCCAGATGTTTTAAAGCCGGGATATCTGAATTTAGTCTTCACACTATGTTTTATTCAAATGATATGGATTCAGTTTCAGGTTCTGAGTGACAGCGATGGGCTCTGCCAGTGTTAAGCCCTGACCTGCGAGTCAAAGACAAAGACACCGAGCTAAGTGTCTCCTATTAGACACGCCGTTGTTTCAAATGACATTCTACGATGGAAATCTCGCCACCGCCTTCACCCTAAATATGGAACGGATCCATAACTGAACGACACCACTTTGGGAATAAATTATATGTGCTGCGGGCTGAATCCTAATGACTGTGTTAACCTTTGCTAACAAAGTTCCGTTGACATTCACTTTTCAAAGAGGAGCAAGGGAACGGGCCTTCTGTAATTTCCACTTCCACCCCAACTGTTCTTTTAATAATTTCCCATCCTTGTGATCACAGTTTTTCATTTTCTAATTGGGATGAGAGTTGTGAGGACGAGACACTTGAATTTCATTAAATTACCAAAGATGGATTTAATTCCACACGCTCATGTGCAGCATGATTGTGCTATTTTTTGCCCAGGCATGTGTGAGATCTTGAACTCTAATTGTGTGTGTGTGCATGAGGAGGGGGAGGGGGAACCTTTCTATGATTGGATCATACAGTTCTTCAGTGCGCTGAGGAGCTTTTGGTAACATGTATGCAGCAAAAGCTACCTCGGATAACCAGGCTTGTGTTTCCACTGCAGCACAGAGGGTTTATATGAAGTGTGAGTTATGCAAAAAGCCTGTGACACAACAGGATTTGAGCTCCACTGCTCTTATACAACAAGAGAAAAACAAACAAGCTATCCCCCTGAGTCCCAGCCTGCGTGGCCAGTTAACCTGAAAACACAACGTTCAGACGGGCAACAAATGAAACTTTCTGTATGGCTGAGTCCTCGCACACACTGCAGAGTTTGTCTTTTAGCTTCACACTGATAGAAGTATCATTATATCTGATAATGAGGCATTTGAGATTTGTCTAATTTCTGTGGTTAATGTTGTGCTGTACTATTGTAGTGGCAAAGGATGCACACACTGTTAGGGACTGGAAATGCAGATCGGTCTTGAACCGGCCCACTATTCCTATTGTCAATACGTCACTCATTTTTTTGTTTAACATTCTGCATTTTCAGTTTGCCTACTCTTGAATTATTGTATCCCAATGTGTAGCTGTCCATTATGACTATTTGTGCAAACAGGTTAAAAAGCTCTGAAGAGTGGGCTTCCTGTGGCAAAGCAAAAAAAAAAAACACAGCTGACCCTAATTGGTGACCAAATGGGATGATACACCTTATATTTGCAGGTTACACGGTGGTTTGGATTGTTTACCACCTGCACCGCCAGTGGCTCGAGTTGGCAATAGGTTCAGATGTCTGAATAGCCCAGACCTTATAGGCTGACTGTGAAAGCAGCTTATTAGGACTGATATTTTCGTTTGGCCGTAGTAACTGCTATGGCAGAAAAGGAGAAAGTCAGGTGTAGTAGTATGAAGAATGACAAAGCTCACTTAAGGAGGTGAACGGGGATGGATAGTCGGGTGAAAGAAGCACAAGGCTTTCACCAAGGAGAGTGCTGCTCATGTCCAGTGTGAAACCAAAAGTCAAAGGGATTACAACCAAGCATGACAAGATCTACTGATGTGTCAAGCCTCACTTAATCCAACTCTCTGGTCTTAAATGTTTACCATTCATGTGCTTACTTATCTGATGTGTTACCCATTTTTGAAGCTACCACTAAGTCACTGATCTTAACAAAGTAAAATGTGGATAAATATATGAAATTCAAAAGGGAATGAAATGATGTGGATCAGTTTTATTTTGGGACATTTTCTCCCCATCAGTATGCTCTGGCAGAAGAGTAAGAGTTTATTTTAGAATCCTCAAACGCTCCCTTTGATTAAACCAAGGAGGGCACAGCTGAGTCAAACTATGTTTTCAAACTGGCTTCATCCATTTCCCAAAAATCCCTAAAAGATTCTTTCTGTGAACCTCAGCCTCTAAATCCTGGCTGCCAATCCAGCTACAATCCCTCTCACACTGAGAGCTTTTCACATAAAAGAGCCGCTTCCCACAAATTCACTAAATATAAACTGTGATGTCACAGTGTGGGCTTTGAAGAGTTATGTCCGGGCTTGATTGCCGTCCGTTTCTCATAATTACCGTGTCGCACTTGTTGCCCACAGAGTGCGGCTCGTCTTCCATTGGGGCTGTCGGTGGCTCACCTCTATCAGCCGAGCTGGCTGGAAAATCAGCCAGGGAGAGGGAGAAAAATGCGCTTGCATGCAAGTGTCTCACCTCAATAAACACGAAGAAATGTAAATGGAGAGGGCACTGCTCTGGTGTGCGTACCACAGATGGTGACATCTGCCTTGCAAAACTTGTGGTGAGATTGAGGCGAGGCATTGCATTATACAGGTCTTGAAGAAAAGGAGTTAAACTGACATTTGAATTTACTTTCCTTGAGCCTCAAGTTTCCCATAGCGACACAGCTTTGCCAGTTATTTGAGAACTCGGCTGTCAAATAATCCTTTTTATCAATTTGATCAAAATGTCATGTTCGTCCAAAAATGTCACTTCAATAGTAACCTCTAATGAAACCTTCAAAGAAAGCAATTCTGACAGCGAGGGGTTGAAAATGATCTCAACAATGCCGTTCGATGGAAACCAATATAGTGACAAACATTAGCCACAGCTGCATTAATCTAGGGCTTTTTAAGGCTTCTGATAGATACAGTGTAAAGAGTATTATGAAGGAATATACACTGGAGATTATGCCACTAATCTGTTCTGACAACCACACTGTCATTGATTTTTAAAGGCCCAATCTATAATCCAAAAGCTCACAGAGGGGATGCCTCGCTGCTGAGAGGCTTCTGTAAGCATTCATTCATTCATTGTCAGGAGTCTTAATACAAATAATGACAGCTGGGATTGTTGATAACAAGTTTCTGATGTATAATAGAATACAAACGTGCACACTAGGAGAATATAGCTCAGACTTTTGTATTAATAAAGAGCAAAAAGCAAATTCTTCTGCCTCTAATCCATCTTTGAATAAAGGCAATATCTACAGTGTAAGTGACATTTTAAAACATGCTCTGGGGCTTATGGGATCTTCAGATGGAGAGGACTGTTATGGTTGAACTTTGGCCTTCACAATCTGTATTGATTAGAATGAAAAATAATATCTGTATATGGTCAATAAATAGAATCAAATGTCAACCCTGTGACAATTAAGTTTAATTTGGTATCGATCCCATGAAAGCTGACTCTACCAGAGCCCGAGAAATACATCAGCTGGCCAGTATTATTGGCCGTTATTGGTCTATCACAGATATATCGTGTTTGGCAACATGCGAGATATGTAATTTTAATTTTTAAATTCCCAAGAAAGATTATTGTTATTGTTATTTTGGACAACAGAGTTTATGTAAAAAAAAAAAAAATGTGCTTGCAAGAATTTGCTGCTTTTCTTTGCCATTGAAGATAGTAAATGGTGAAATTGTCGCGAGCATTTTCAAAAAATTTTTCCACAGAATGGCTGTGTGGGAAGAGCGAGGGCAGACTGTCCACTCGTTAACAGAATTTGGATGGCGTTGTTCTCGCGGATGGATTAATAAAAATAAAAGTAGCTGATAAAATGCTTAAATGGGTCGCAAAATATACTTGGCCGGCCATTAATAAACCAGTAAACTGTACGTGTGGGAAACACTGTTTTATAGACTAAATGGTTCATCGCTTCATCATGAAAATAATGGGCCGATTAAGTGAAAATAAAAATAATCGTAACATGCAGCCCTAGTCTCAAGTGTTTGATAACTACATTTGAGGGACCATTACATAAAAATTGTTGTGTTCATTGGCCAATTGCTCCCTTATATCGGTATCAGCCCTAGAAATCCAGTATCGGTCAGGCTCTACTTTTCACTGGCCTGATTGGAAACTAAAAGGCCAAAGAAGTAAGCAATTTAATTATATCTTTGGGTTAATACAGTAAAATGAAGTTAATAAAGCTAAAAAAAGATGATTCAATAGCAGCCAATCACTCTCTGTCTTCTGTCGGAAAAAGCACAATGCTTCTCTTTTCTAGCTTTAGCAGATACAGTATGTATTCATGCGACAATGACAGCAAAACTCTTTTTGGAATGATTCTCTTTGTTAGGAAGACATGCTTTCACTGGTTGCAGATGAAGGAGGAGGAGATGCCTGTCGCAATTAATATCACGCTACTTTTCAGCAGCCTGTTTTATTATGACACAGGCCTATCATTTGCTGGAACACGAGGAACCTCTGGGTGCCAAAGACTGAAGCCTGGCATCCGTCTTTGCTCCCGAGACACCTGTAACACTGGCGTCTCCGTAAGGTCCAATCCATCCGTTTTCATTTTTCTCCATTAATCTCCAGGCCTAGTAATTCAGTTTTCATTTGTTCCTCATCTTGCAGGCTGCTGAATGCCAAGCCGACGTAGCGAGGCTCGTGCCAGATGACTGCTTAGCTCTCTGCAGGTTTTCTTTTTTTTTTTCCACAGACAGGAAGCCGGGGGACAGATTAGGCTAACCGCAATTACAGGAGAACAGTGAAGGGGAGGATTCTCTTCGTTTGTTGTGGACCTCGACTGACCCTGACTAGTATCTGTGCACCTGGCCTGTCCCTCCTGGGCTCCTGTACTTCACTCAATTAGTGAAGATCCTTTATTGCACCTGTGCCTCCCATTCACCACTCTGTGCCTGCCCTTTCTCTTACTCAAGATGGCAAACATCCAAAAGCCCCTTTATCATTGTCTCTCTTTTTATCTCTCTCTTTCTCCTTATGTCGCTGATATTTAGACTGCAAACGGTTATCAAAAATAGATACTTTGAATTATTCCTGCAGCACCTGGGAAAACACGAGATCTCTGTGCGCTGCTGACGACAGGTGGGTTGAAAGCTGTGGAGACGATAAGGAGAAAACCGACTTCAATCGAGTGCGACTGCCAATCTTATTTTTCAAGAAGTTCCATCCTAAAAATAATCCCAGTTGACCTCTGAAATCAGTTTATGAGAGGCAGCCTCTTTTGCATTACAGATGACTGCCGGGAGCTGAGAAACGAGCCAGTCTCCACTATGATTCACACATTATAACCACACCGTGCTTTGGCCTATCACGTTTAGTTGGCCGTGAGGAAGTGACTCCCACCGACTCTTTATCATGAAACACAAGCCCCCGTGAAATTGAAGAAAACACAAACTACAGATAACACGAGCAGAGCACGTAAATTCACAGCACGCCCTGCAGCAGAGAGCTGGAGGGGATTTATGGACTTGCAGTTACACTATAGGGTGTTTTAGTCCCTTTGTGTCCGCCGTAAAAAGAAAATACACCCCCCTAGTTTGTTTTGTGCTGAGTTTGTGTTTGTGCAGTGTTTTGTTGGAGGCTTGATAACAGAAGCAGGTATAATAAAGTAACGGAGAAGCTGGGATAGCTGGGGCTGTGGAGCTTAAGATAACCACACCACTGTTTACATATTATATGACTCTTGCTCACAAAATCGCCACCTTTTTCTGCATAAAAGATAAAGATAAAAAAAACTGCAGAGATTGTGTAAGTAAGGGGTTAACATGGCCCTTATTTTCTCTATTTCAAGTTCAAGACGGGTTATTTTCAAAATCACATTGAAGACACTTCTACAAGTGTTCTTACAGTACACCCATGGGCTATTAAAATGAACAACAAAACAACACAATAAAAAATGTTGCCCAGCGCCATAAAACCGCAGGTGACAGTTAACTACTGAGCCGTAGAGTGAGTTACAAAAGCATAAGCAAGACACAATGAACTAAGCATAAAAGAATATAAAAGTTCAACCAATAAAGCATAAGTCAATAAAAGGAAAAACAGAGTGTAAATGGGCTCATAAAAAGACTTTGCATAAAATTTGATTTGCAGCTAGGTTTAAAGGAGAAGACAAACTTAACTCATCCCAGGGGTTCGGTAGGGAGTTCTAAAGCTGAGCTAAAGGTTACTGCAAATAGCAGTGTGAGGTTAAAGGCACTGGTTTTATTGGGTTTTAGACGGATGTACAGATGGGTATCACCACGTCATCAGAATATTGTGGTGGAAAATAATTTGATCAGGAGTATCTTGTAGATGAGAAATGTACTGGGCCAAGAACTGACCCTTGAGGAACACCACAAGAAAATAAAGCATGAGGAGAAGGTATTTAGCCTGACCAACGACAATCGACAAAACAACTATGGGTGTAAATCACCAGTTTCATCACGTTAAAATATTGATTGATTCTTTGGACAACTGCACATGATATCACAAAGTCTGCCACGATACAGTTTCGATTTCATTCAATTTAGGGGCCTGTGATTGATGATTGATGATCAAAGCCAACATCATATGTCTGTTTAATGCAATCAGTTACACAAGAACCTGCCTCCCTCTATTTTGTGCTTTTGGCAAAAAAAAAAACCCAACAACACATAAATAAATATAATCCATTTAAAATCCAATTCATTCAATCCATTCATTTTTTTTAAGCCTGCATGCATGTTTTTTCAGCCTACCATTGTTGAAACAGAACAGCTTATATTGCCATAGTGATAGCAACAAGTTAGCAGACTGCTGAGTCAGATGCCCAGGTTTGTCATGTTTTATGAATATTTTATCTCAAAATGACCCATCTGTTCTATTTTCTCTGAAGTATTTCCAAACTGCTGATTTATTCCTGAAAGCAAAGTAAATATCCTCATCACCTTGTTCTTCACTGCTTGCCATTGTCACACTGTCTAGTGTTGGCACTATTTGAATGACTTGGAAGGAGCGGCACTCAGACCAAACAGTGACACAGGAAATTTCAAAATAAAGATGGCAATATGGATCTATGTTTTCACTTTACATCGTTTATAATTGAGCATTGATTACCAAATCTATATATCATATATATTTATAGATAGTTAGATATAGATATACATATATATATCCACACTGATGGATTGTTACATCCACTGACAACATTTCAGATCTAGATCGACCCAAAGTGAAAGGTGCAGTCTTTGTTGATTTTGTGTGTATCAGTCCATTCACAGCCTTTTTGCTTTAAATTCAAATGTAGGAATCAATCTTAATATCAGAGAAAACATCTTTGATGAGAGCCTGGTTTGCATCATATAAGCAGTCAGAGGATTTCCCATGTGAGAAAAAGCTTTGATTATCCCACAGGCTGGGTGTCATTGGTCTTACATTTAATTTGTTTGATTGTCACTAATTCACATCATAATGGAAGTGCGTGTTAATCGGTAATTATCAAGCAATTACTTTACTGACATAATGTGCATTCAAATCCCAACTGAAAGATTTAACCACAGCAAAAATTCCAACCTAGTTAAATTATTTCACTATCTAAATGGAAAACATTTCACTACATTTTTCTTCAGCATGTTAAAAATACTTGTTAGCTATTTTAATTGGGTTCACCAATGGGACACAACACACACAATTTCAACAAAGAGATAGAAAAACATGGAGAATGACACTGAAACCTGCTGTAACTTAACAACAAGTTAGGATTACCAGCAGGTCGAGGCTTCTGGGAGACCGCTCGCTGTTAGCAAATACTGCCTGGCCTGTTATTATAGAGTCCTGGCTGTTCTCATCAGCATTCACTCTGGGGAGCACCTGCTGCTGAGGTGGATGCTCCACGAGTTATTGGATTGCTAATCTCTTCCTGGGAGGCCTTTTCAGCCAGGCGGACAGATGAGGGTGGAAAAGGCAATAAGCCATCTACGGGGAGCAGCTGATGATAAACTTGAGTGAGACGGCGGCAACAGAGGGCGGCTGAGGCGGGGGGGCGGGGATGAGGAACGTATGTCCATATACATGGCTGAGTTGGGGAGGGTGACTGTCTGGCTAGCTAGGACACGCCTGCCTACTGATTTCCTTCTGCACCGCCACAGAGTTATTGCTTTTATTTGACAAGGCCTCCGCTTTCTCCTTCAATAGATCATAGCACTCGATAAAGTGATGGGGGGGGGGGGGGGGGGGGGGGTTTCGGGCGATTGGGGAGGAGGAGGGGGCTTGAATCTGGATCTGCCATCTACATTGCATGCTTCCTATAGCCCGAGATGATCTCCTGCAGCACTGATTGCTCTCTTAATGGTGATGAATGCACAGGAAATGGCAGGCCTACTGCCACAGATTCAGTGATGGAAAGGAGTAATAACGCTACATCATGGGACCCAGAAAGCACACTGTCATCATGGAAACACTAAAATAAGTAATAACAGTCAGATGAAAGGGGATGCGCTCACAGTTAAACCAGATAAGACGAAAGGTGGAGCATACACATAAACTTTACGGCTTCTTTCTTTTAGCCTGGGTGTTTGTCAAGTCAAACTTCTAGATGCCAACCATGCTTGATATTAACCGCTGTCCCAGATAACAAAGATGCCCAAAAGGCTTCGACTCAACTGATTCGGAGCTGTCCCAGATGAAAGTTGACAAAAACATGATGAAATCTTGGGTCGTCAATCAGAAACAATGCCTCTGCGCAGTGAGACACTGACGGCCGATTTAGAGCTTTGGCAGCCACAGACAGGCTGAGTCAGAGTCGCTCTCCTCCTCATCCCTTGTTGCATAGAAGTGCCAGTTCTGCGGCCAAAGCTTGTTTACTGTGTCGCCACATTTTCACCACAGTGCTGCAGTCACCAGACACTCATCACACAGTCTGACATACCTCTAGACTTTATTAGAGCAATCTCATTCCCCGTACAATGGACCTACTGCTGAGATGAGGTAGTTTCTTCTTTATTTTGGTTAGCTTATGAACATGGGAACATGGCATGACTGGCACAATAACAATGAAACAGAAACCCCAGAAGACAAGTGCTAGCAGCATAGCTCCAGGAACAGCAATGTCAGTCTGTCAGCCTGTCATTCGGTCGGTCCATCACTTTGGTTGGGACTGAAAATGTCTTGAATAGGGCTGGGCAATATGGGCAAAATCAAATATCACAATATTTTTGACCAAATACCTCAATATTGATATTGTGACAATATTGTGCACTATTGGTACTTTCACAAAACATTAACACAATGAGATTTTTTTGATAAGGAATCATCAGGAATGTGGAAATAATGACTGAGTGGGTATGTATTATTATTATTATATCATTTAGACGGCAGCTGTAGTTGACGTATCTTTATTGAACATGATGGATTAACAGCCAAGCTTTTCATCATCAGCGCTGGACAAAATGGCCAGTAAACTGTAGCTCACTGCCATACATTTCTACTATGTGTCCTATTTGGCATGCATGGGGACAGCTGCGTGCTCTGCTTTGAACCTGCAGGACTATTGTGGCATCTTTAGGCGTCACAGCACATCAAACACATCTCGGAGGCTGTAGGGAGTCCGAGCTGCAATCCTACAAACTGCAAAGCAGGACTATCATCCCCTGGTTCATTACACAGGGGCTGTTTATATTCAATGTGAATAGGAGAGCTGTCAGGGCAGCAGCAAACAGATGATGGTGAGCCAGGCTGTCCTGGTTTCGCTCTGTATAATAACAGGTGAATGTGTCCGTCATTATGAGTTTTGTGTTGTTGCTCTCTATGACATGATAGAGCAGGGATGACACAGCAACAACGCAACAGCGATGACTCTGCTGAATGAAACGACTCTGCGACAACGTTTTCCCCACGGCAGAGTCTTGCCAGAAAGGTCACCAGGTGTCCGCGATCGAGCCAGCGCTGCTTTTCCCTTCAGGCAAGACGGATGATGACAGTGATGAATGAATGAAAAATGATCCGAGTAGCAAGATCACCTGCTGAGCTGTGGAGCGGGACAACATCCAATCAGTATGAATCAACATGAAGGAAATGGAGTTTATTCCGAATTATTGCAGTATCATTGTTTTTTTGCTTTCATGTGCAATTATGATCCTCGTTGTTGTTGCAGTATTCACTGTTTTTCTGGGAATTTTCTTTATAAAGTGTTATCTGAAGATGAAACCCAAAGAAGATAAGAGAAGGAAATGATCAACGCAATTATTGTCAATATCAGTGACAAAAAAACTACTGTATCTTCTCACAAGCAAACAAAGTACATGCATGTCTGTAATGTAGATTCACTGCATATTAATGGCCACTCTTGTGCAACTAAAAACCCATGGCGCCTGAAGCTGATTAAATATGAAGAATCATCCAGAGAATGTAATCAACCGCATTGTGAAAAATGCATGGGGTTCACATATTAGAGAGGACGCAGTGTGCAGAACACACATCAGCGTGGCCCTGTCCCATTATTTTTTCCTGTGAAGGCGACCAGATAAGACAGAGATTCCTGAAGTAATCTGAGCAGATAAAAGGATCTTTAGGGCTCCAGCTCCACACAAGTCATTTATCATTTTTCTCAACCTCGCATTCATGTTGCAAAGCATGTCTGCAGTCAAAACTCAGCGGCTAATGGAGCGCTACATATGGTATTCAAATCTTTCCGCAACATATTTACAGGCTTTTCTGGGAGAGATAAGTGTGTGCATCGCTTGCCTAGAGTACAAAAATAACAAAGCATTGCCCTGAATGCCTGAGAATAAACACGCTCCAAGAAATGATTACACCAAACAAACCTCGAATGTGTTTTGCCTCTATCCCCATGTCTTCCTTGGTGCTCAGGGGGAAGAATTGTTTTTATTTTCTCTGCGCCACTTTGAGAGTACAGTCAAACAACAAATAAACTACGCCTGGTGCAATAAATAAGAAAAGAGAAATTGACTGTGCACACTTGTTCAGATATACTCCCAATACTGCTTTTCATTTGTCAGGGTTTCAGCCACATGGGCTTTTGTGGTGATCATAACACACATCTACTCGCTGCTGTTTTGTTGTTTCATGTGCCAAAAGGGCTGCAGATTAATTTTCAATTAATCTTTTTGTCTAGAAAATGTCAGAAGATGGTGAAAATTGGCTGTCACAATATCCCAGGGCCCAAGCTGATGACTTCAAATGTCTTCTTTCATATTTATATATTTGATTTGTTATCAAAGAGCTGCAAGAAAACCAGCAAACATTAAAATTTTGAGAACAGGAGGAAGGGATTTTTTTAGCGTTTTTGCTTGAAAAATTACTTCAATGTAGGGCTGACCCGAATGTTTTGAAGCTTCAACCGTTGCCATGGTAATCTACATCCAAATCTATATTGGAGTGCTTCTTCATTCTTTTTCTTTTTTGAAAAGGAAGTGGCCATTGTGTTTGCTGCATTGAGAATGAAGAAAAAAGTGATAATCTATAAACTCAGACAATGAATGATCCTATATCAAAATCTTTACCTTATTGTTTCACCTTTATTTCCCACGCATATTTACTTTCTTCACAAAGTCCAAACTGGTCAAATATACACACAAATGTATAAATATAAGATGATTGGTTGCATCTGAACAAGTGCATGTACTCCACTTTTCTTCAACTCCAAGGTAGGGATAATAAAAGTTAGAAAATGGAACAAGAGCAAGACTGTGCGGAATAAAAGTCTTCTCTTATTATCATTTCAGACAGCTTAACTCATTGTTATTTGACCTCTGAAGGCCTCCCTCACAGCTGTTCCCGGGAAAGAAAAGAATAAATAAGACAAACCACTTTGAAAACACAGTACGGACATTACAGACACTATTACACATTACACACTCCACTCCTGTATGTGTTGTATCTTTCCGCATGAACACTTTAAGAGCATACAGGGGTCCAAAAATGACAAATATAATAGATTTTATTCTTGCAGTTTATTGTTAAGATTATACTGTGAACATAACTTTGTTTATATTAACCAGACCCTGGTTATTTTCCTCTGAGAACAGCTTGTTTATTCAGTTATGGAAAAAACAAACATTTCTGAGTTTGTATTATTACCTCATTATTAATACTGTAATTATTGAAAATTCTGAGTTTGAATTTCTTCTCCAAAATTACAGAGTGCCCCTTTAAGATATCAGACCAAGATTATTTTAATTGTTATGGCTAAAAGAACTTTGAATCTTTCATGTACAATCTGTTTTAGACAGCCCGCCAGTGATTCATCGCTCTGACACTACAGGCATCTGCAATAAAAATGTTAGCTGGTGACGCGCTAACTCAGCAACTCAGCAACACAGCAGCTAACAAAACTGAACATGGCTGACCACTTTAAAATGAAATGTTCCATTGTGTGGATAGACTTCACCAAAGTTAAACAAACAACTGCCACATGCACTATTTGTGGAAGGGTACTTGCAACGGAGAGCGAATAACAAGGATGTTGCTTGAAACAGTATTTCACAGCTGAAATGGTGGTCCAAAGGGACACAAATACTTTTGAAATTGGTGCTGCACAACCAGAGAAAACAGAGAAAAGGGCTGTGGTAGTCCGTTTTGCTCAAAAGGTAGAAAACCTATGACAACCACAATGCACTGCGCGACAGAGAACGGATAAACTCTCCCCCGATGCGGTTCTGTGAGTTGGGCGTTGCTTGGTTTTGGCTTAGAGACCATTTTGAAACAGGAAGTAGAAAGGCGGCCAGATTGAGGTTAACGCACTTTCTTGTTGCGTGTAATTTAAATGAAGAAAAACATATAATCATTCACATAATGTTTTTATATAAAGAATTCAATGAAAACGTATTGTTGGGTGCACCTAAATTACAGCCTGGGGGCACCTACATGAAAAAGTACGGTGCACCAGTGCAAGCAGGGTGAAAAACTAGTCTGGAGCCCTGATTAAAAAAAAAAAATCTTTCCGAAAACATTTTAGCCGAGTTCTTTTAGCCTACATTTTCACAATACAGTAATAATATGGCAGCCACTGTACTACGGCTAAATTGTATGCTTTAAAATATGTTTCTGAAAGCGTTTTAGGTGACAAATAGGCAGTGTAGTAACAGAATCCTGGTTTAAAGATTTTAAGCACAGCCTAGTTTTGACAGTTTGATCGGAGATTGGAGAAACGCCCCTTACTGCAGAAATACAATCTGTAGTTGATTCAACGGTCCTAAAGCACATTTGCAAATACTACCAAAGTTGTAGTGATACAAAGCTGAGTCCTGATATTTTTTACACCTTGAAGGACGAGTGCTCAGCTTCAGCCTACAGTCTGTGTTGCACTGTACTCTGTGACCCGTCAGATTCTGTGGCCTGTAGAAGTGCACAAACAATTTCACCTTCAGGTAATGTTTAGTGCATCCTGCATGCAGAATCTTCTCCGAGCTGACATTTGCTGAATGAAAAAGTAGAATGAATATTATTCCCAGTGTGTTGTTTTTACCTCTGCTGCTGCAGCACAGCACAGGTTAATGAATGTCACAGACAAAATATGTGGTGAAAGCCTTACATATTGCCAGTGTTACACAAATAGTTTTCAGAGACGAGATGTCTCCGATCCTCCCCAAAAAAAACACTGCATGACATTTGATAAGAAATTTAAAATTATTCCAATTTGATGAGCAGATTCAGATTCCTTAAAATGCTTTTGAACAACTCATCAAACACACAAACCGAGGAGAAAGTTGGAGTTCACATGATTAGCTGATTAAGCTATGATTTGATCAACAGGAAATTGATTTTAAACTGTTTTGATGATCCATTTATCATTTCCAGCTTCTCACTTGTAAAGACTTGCTGCTTTTCTCTGACTTATGTGATAGTGAACTGGATGTCTTCGGGTTTTGGACTGTAGGGTCAAACAAAACTTAACTTTTATGGCTACTTTTATAGCACAAACAAAAATAACTGGCAGATTTATTGATGCAGTTGCAGCCCCACAAAATATGAAACTCTCTTGGCGGAAGTAATAAAGAAAATTCAACCGAATATAAAGCTGTTTTCCAACTTTCCTGGGAATAATGCCGCCTTTTTGCAATCATGTTTCAATAGCATGAAGCGCACAAAATAGCACAAAACCTTCACGTTCACATAAAGTGGAATATAGACATGAATTCGACCTTTACAGCCTCGGCAGGGATATAAGCATATCATCCCACTGTGTGCATACGTTAAACTGCAGCTTCACTTCATTAACAGGAGCGCATCACCATCAACTGTTTGATAGGAAACATCTGCTCGGTCCAAGTTTATTCTCTGGGTCTGTCAGTTTCATGTAAATATAGTTTTCCTCTTACTGATGAGAGCCGAGCCGGTTAACAAGACCAACTGGGATAAGACGGGGATCAGATTTGCTCCACATTAAAGCTGCCTGCCCTCGAAATCAATCACATTGGCATCATTTTGAGAGGCAAATGTCAGATTTACATACAGGCCTCGAAGGATAAAAATACTTAAACATGCATCAAGTGTGTCAAACATACCTGAAATAATTGGTCCTGCATTGAGTTAGTTTAAGATTATTGATCTCTTGTCGGATGTGCACAGTAGTTACATTCTTTATAATGAGGCCTCGGAGTTAAACACACCATTATTCAATTGGGTGCGTACAGCAAGATATGAATACCACCTACAGAATGACAGCGATAGCACAAAATGTACATACAGCCTCCACAAATGAAATAATCTTCTGTGGTGACTGAGGGGTGAGCTGCTCCGTATATAATTAATTTAGCCCAAGAACTTGAAACAGCATGACTTTGACTCCTCATCCCAAGAACCCTGCTGCATATGAATATCAGTATGGAACCACGTTGGGCTTCCATAAAGAGGATTAGAGAGAGGAGGGGGGGATCAGACAAAAAAAAGAAAAATTATAATGCTTTTTCTTTAGCATCTGCCGGCAAAACGAAAAGAAACAGCAGTTGCACAATGCTATTGTCCAAAATGTCTTCCAAAAGTCTTTTCTCTAATGGTGAAATACAGCATTCTTATTGGAGCCTGAATTTTAAAACGGGTGGTTTTTGAATGTGCTTCGTAAGCCACAGGGTTTCCAAAGACGCTCAACATAATGGACTGCGTAAACTTTCAATTCACAACCTCAAAATTAGAGTGACAAGGTATCCATGCGGCGGCAGAGATAAGGCAGCGAACACAAAGCTTCCTCGTATCCTGTCTGTAAATTCGGTGCTCACCCAGGCCAAACAGCCTGTAGAGTTACACAGGGAGACGGCTGATAGGGTCCTCACCCCTCCCTCCATCCCCAAGCTCTTTGACCACTCCAATGAAAACCAAATCATCTACTTGACCGGAGGAGGGGGGACTGCGAGGCATGAGTAGACGCAGCAGGCCAGCTTGGCAAACCCGCGTCATCAGAACCCAATTAAAAAAAAAAAAAAAAAAAACAGGGCTAGGAGATTCAGCTCTGCACTCATCCCATGCCAAGTGTGGTGGCGGAGGGGAGCTCAGCAGGCTTTTGCAGCAGAGCCTCGCGTGTGGAAATGGGAAAGGCGATGGCAGCCAACATGTAGCCACAGCTGGTAGAGTATGAGATAACAAGATGCGGGGGAGCGGCATGAAGCTAGCACAGCCTAGTTGTGCCTGCCCCCTGACCAGCTATGTGATACGACAACCCTACCCTATCACACGAATGAGCTGTCGTGACTCTTTGAGCTGCACACAAAGGAAAAAAAGGTAATTCAGCCTCCAACAAGGGCTGTCCTGAATATCATTTTTGGTGCCTCTAAGCCTTAGTGAGAATTACGCGGGAATATTCAAAGCTTTGACAGTGCAGGTGACACAACGGTAGCATTCACATCAAACCTCATATTCCTCTGATAATCAGAACAGAAATGCCTCATGTAACCACTTCAATCGGGTGAGACTGATATGATCTGGCCCAATCTGAGTGAATTTTCAATCAGATCATGAGGGGTAGTGTAAACCTTTGATAATCTGTTCAATAGGAAAGTAACCTGATAACCATTCCGATCATGTTTCTCTGGTCAGAATACATTATTGAATGTGGGCGTAACATTAGGTGACATTGCCTGTTTGTTTGTTTTTTATTATGAAGCGTATAAAAGTACTGTGAAAGTATCAAAACACTCAATCCACGTAGAAATGTACACAGCCCGCATACAGAAAGAGTGCCTTTAAACAAGCCGTCAGGACTACCGTAAGTACAGTACAGTCACGAGCTGATGTGCAAACACAGTGGGCCATGCCTGATCAGGCCTTTGAGAGCTGCAGCAGTGGACAGTATGACGAAAAAATGTGTTTTTTGTACATTAAAGCATGTAAATGTTTTCTCATAGACAGACAAATAAAAGTACAAACCTGAAAATGAGCATATAATATGTAACCCTTCCATATTAGGAAAAGACAATGCTATCCAAAATCTATCATCTCAGTTACCCACCTCATCAACCCTGAAATGCACCGGAGGAGATGGGGTTTTGTTCTGTTCACATTGTTCTGTTTTGTTCTCTTCAGTAAAACAAGAGAAGACGTGTGCCTGCTGAGCATTTTGGATAATAACAGCTTATTACTTTTTCATGCCTCATCGTTTGTCATTTTTGTAAACACAGGCAGGAAAATGGATGACAACACATGGTATTTGGTTTCTCCTTGGCTATTACTTTAACTGTGACATGTGGCAAATCCAGTATATACCACCAGACATTATAACAAACAACCAGGCTGTTTCTGTTGCTGAAGGGACTGATCACAGTATGGTGTCGCTGGACAAGAATCTATCATCTGTGCCTATGAAGTCGTATGCAGAATTGGGGACACGTGTGGCTAAGCTGCAGCCAACGAGATTATCAAATGATCCAATAAACTTTGGACAGCACTCACAGACATGATCACAACGCGGTAGCTCAGCTCAATGATGAAACACAAGGATGCCTGTGTAGCTTTCCCAACCCTTCTCCACAGAGAGAGGGCAAGAGAGGGAGGCGGTGTGGAGGAACAGCATAGGTCAGAGCACATCAATGTGAAACCATGAATACCCTCGGAGAAAGAGAAGAAGCAGAGAGAAATCCTACAGCCGCAGCGGCACAGAACACAAGACCTTATAAAAGATGACAGCCCTCTAAGTTACAGCCTCCTCCTATCAGTAATTACAGTGTAGCCAGACACTCATAAAATCTAATGCGTTGTAAATTATGAGTTGTTACACAGAAACCATTAATTCTGCATGAAAACGGGCAACTGGGCAGTTCTCCCCTCCGCTGAGTTGCCTTCTTAAGTTGTCATTAAATTGAACAATTTGGTTTATTAATTATTCAGGAAAAGGGGAAAGTGAATAACAATGAACCCGCTGAGGGAATTGATCTTTCTGTAAGCCCCGCCTCAAGAAGAAGGTCAGGGTCAACAATTCCAGCGCCCCCTGGAGAGATGTTCAAAAAGCTTTTGAACAGCTGTAAACTCACTTTTTATTTAGAAAGTCCTTTAAAAATCATACTATACCGGTCTACAATATTAAAAGCTGTCCTTTCAATACCAGTATCTGTGTGACCCACAAAACAAAACTGATATTATTACATTTTAGCCATCTGATAGCCTCAGTATGGGTTGGATTTTGTTGGGCCACTTTGTAGAATAGCGACAGACGGGAGCTCCGCAATTAAAATGAGCCAACTCTGATTTTGCACCAAACACAGATATGTCAGTGGTTCCAACATAATTTACATAATACTAATGATTAACTGATAATCAATTATAAAGGCAGCCGACTATCAGTACAAAATATTGCTACAATTTGCATCCCTGCTTAACAACTTTATTGTCTAGCCAAGTCTGGAAAATCAACAATCATAGGCTGCAAACTTCTGATTATGCTCTGTCATTCCATGATGCAGAATCTTCCATGTATGCAATTTCCACACCTCTGCTCGCAAAATGTGACTAAAGAGACATTTTCTTAAATTAAATTTTCAAGATTGTTACTTTAAGCTAACATTAACGTTAGTTTAACAGACTGACAGGATGAGTTATTCCAAATCTTTGAATCCCAGACGTTCAGAGCCTTTGCAAGTCGTCACCTACATTGTTTAAGGAGCAAAAACACTCACCACTTTCAAAAATCAAGAACGATATAGAGTGGTGTGTCTTTTTTCACAAAACCATATTTGGCTCGCAATGGGATTCGACAGCAGTTTATCAAATTCAAATCCAGTATTCAATCTAAATCCTTTACCCTTCAGCAAATCTACCAACAAATGATCCCTTCTTTTCATTTACATATCATCACTGTGACATATAAATCAAAGCATGCTGTATAAAGACATGTACATGTGCATATACTGTACATATCCACCTACTTCATGTATTTAGAGTCACCTTAATACATGAATAATTCAGTATGTATGCACTCTTTGTACTGTGCAATCATTGCACTATTGCATTCATGTTTACAATTTAAACGGACTGACTTATATATAGAATGCCACTGTATGTTGTTCATGATTCATTCATTCTTTATGATCCATCTTTATGATTTTCTCCTACATATTGTATGTACACAACAGGTAAATGTTTGTTATTTGTTCAGTTCTGTTGACCTTGTTCTTTGCTATGTTTATTTCTGTGCAAGTACATTAAAAGCAACAAAAAACCTGATTCTGATGTCAACATTTGTAAGTAACAAAATACTAAAACAACAACGAGTCAAAGATGTCTAAATCGCCTCTTAATGGCTGAGAAGGCAGCTTAATTAATGCTCACAGCCGGTACCTACAACCTAAATGATCAGTTAGATCATTTCTCAGAGTCGCCACACTGTTGGTCCCCGATTGAGCTACAAAAACAGTCCACAGGCGGTCGTACAGTGCTGTTACAGACTAATGTGTCTTTCCACAGCTTAAACGTATAGACACTAGCATGGAGAGAGCTCATTAACTGGACAACAGCCAGCAGTTTCTTTTTTGTTGTGTCTTCAGCTCGCAGAATTAACATTAGCTTTAGAGCCGGAGAAATCCACAGCTGCCATCTTACACCTTGATTTGATACAGCTTGTCTGAAACACTGTTAATTATGTGAGTTAGAATTAAATCATTGTTTCTGTGATTTGAAAATTGCACTTTTTAAAATTTGAAATAAAAATGATTGTACAGCCCATCGTTAGTGAACACATTAAAAGGATAAAAAAAACTGCAAGAGTGAAGCCTCAATACGAAACACTGAGAGCAAAGTACAGTCAGTGTCTGGTTCAGGAATATACACTGCTTTTCTTGCAAGACTCCTTGGTTGCCCTTGTTGGTTGAGTTCTCTACGCTTGACTCAAACCTCGAACTCATAATGTAGCTCTGGTTATGTCTGTTTTTCTTACAGATCTGATACAGTCGTTTATGAACTGTAGTTGCCCAGGTAAACAGACCAACCTTGCCCGCCTCCTTCCCAGTCTGCTGCTGTTCCTGTCGGGGTCACTCATCCTCTGGAGCCACTCTTCACTGCAAGAGTGTCTCTGGATTATGCCGACTATGCCCTGTCGCTAACTAGCCCAGAGACACTACAGCTGCGACAGCCTCTGCCACTGGCAGTATGTTTTACAAACCAGCCATAAGAAAAACACTGACGCAACCCATTAACACCAGACCACCTCTGAACATACAGTTAAGAAATGTCTCATTTGTGGTGTGATTATACAGTAAATTCATCGTGACCCACTAACACCTTCCTTCTCTCGCAGGAAAACATGATGGATGCAGCACAGAGTACCAGGACCACAAAGCTGTCGAGGGTTTTGTCATACAAAAACAGTAGATGCAAGACATTCAGAGGCAGAGTACGGCAAGTCTTGGAAGAAACCCAGTGGGTTCCATAATAGCGCATTACTGACATGATGAATCGATGACTATTTAGCATTTTGTCAGTCATTCAGTCACATAGCCACCTGGTGGCAAACACTGAAAAACTGAGAATTTACATGGAGGCCACGGTGCTGAGTATTGTACAGGTGCATGCTTCCAGAAGGGAAAAACCCAGCCTTGAATATTTGAAAGTCATCCATCATCCTGTCATGCTCAGCGCAAAGAGGAAGCATTGTAATTTATTTTTCTTTTCTTGTTAAGACTTCTTATGTTTCCCACCTGATGATGTCAATCACAGTTGGTCCTATCGGCCTCACATATCTGTCTTGCCAACCAGTCCATGAACATCTGGGCCAAACTATGATTGCGGCCGTGCCCCTTACTCGGCAGAGAAATTGATATCTCTTCCCTCCTCTATGATGGATTCCTCGCTGCATGATGGTTGAATGTTGATGCCAAAAGATTTTGAGTGACTGACATTAAATCCTGATGATGAACAGCGTGGCGGTGACAAGCTAAATTCAACTAAAAGTAAAGCAGCAGCTTGTAAAAGAGACTCAGCATATTCCTCGAGGGCACAGAAATGTTACTCGATGGTAACAAACAGCAAACTAACTGACAGATTTTCCCTTTAACTTGTGTTGACAAGAAACGCAGCGGAAAAAGCCTAAGTGCGGCAAGTTAATAAGCTGGTTTGTAATACACTTTTTCTATTGCGCTCTTTACAAATGCCATTCATCACTGTCACATACAGTTTATCTCATCCGCCGGCGCGGTGTTGCACCGTAAATCGAATTCCAATCACTTCCAGGACAAAAATATGATGTAATTAAGAGAATCTGCTCTGGCCTGAGGGCCTCTCGCAGATTCATTTCAGCCCTAAAAAAAGCGTTCAATTTCCTATTCTGCGCCTCGCCATCAAATTACTTAATGTAGACTATTTCAAAAGATCAATTCTGTGTGTCACACTATCGCCGAATAACTCTGACAGGCAGGATGCCTTCACATATAAACCCCCCCTCACACACACACAAGGGTTAAATGAATTAAAACCATCTTATTGGATGCACACCCAAGGGCTTGCTTCCTCTCGCAGGATGTCAATAAAATGTAGTTCACAAGACAGCACACATAAACAGCCTATTTATAGATATAAGGGTTGTGATTCACAGGTGTTTACCAGTGATTTACTACCACAATGGCCTTTTTTTTTTTGAAAAAAAAAAGTGGGTTTCTTTGGAGCTTAAAGGCATCTTAAGGAGGAACATTCTGCAGGGCTCTTTACAGTGATGCAGCAGGGACTTATTGACCCACAATCATTATCATAATCATATTTTAAAAGACTAGCAGCTGCGGTGTGATGAGGAGCATATTAGCTGTGATCTAAAGAATGTTAACTCTGGAAATAGCTTCTAAATCAGAACACTTGTCAGCGCTTTAGTGACAGAAAATGACTTCTTATCAAACTGAGGTTTTGCACATGTGTAGCGTGCCAAGAGAAAAATTGGAAGAGAAGAGAAATCAAGCAAGCTGAAATCAATTAACATCTTCTTTGTGCTTTTTTCTTCCAAATACAGTTCCTTTATCACCTCAAACTAGACCTCCAAACCCATGTTCATATCTGTCATCTCAAATCATTCGCGTGTGAGGTACCCAGTCTGATATGCCATTACCTAATTGAGATTAAACCACTGTATTTCACGTCACAGGAGAGATGAATGGAGGGGACTCTGGGACATTTCTGAAATTAAATGGAACATTTTTCCCTCCCCTACGCTCACAATATCAGTATCTGGTCACGGGCCAGCACACAGGCTTAAATGAGAGAATTTGGCAGGGCTGCAGGTATTAACGACCTAGGCGCCGTTGTAAGGTTGAAAGCCAAGGTGGGCACAAAAGAGACGGTATTACTCTCCCGACAAGAAACAGTGTGGAGAAGTATTGATGTATTCACATAGAGGGGAGGTGTAATTCCCAAAAAAAAAGAGAAGAGGATCAGTCCTGCAGGAGGGAGATGCGTTTAAGATCTTTTCAAAGCAACTGTCAAGATAAATCTCTGGGATGGATTTGGAGGCTTAGGCGCTCTGTTCACAGTGAGCGCAGACACTGGCCATGAATTGTTGTTATGACCCCTTGACAACAAGACAAAATCCCATTGAGCAGCTTTCCACAGAGGGTTATATCCACCCCGCTTTCCATTTTTACTGTCCCCTCCTTGGTGTAGTGTAAGTGATAAAGCACAGCATGGTGACACTCATCCCTTTATGCGATGAAACAGAGGGCTGATGGATTTTACCAGTTCATATTAAGTGACAGGGATTAGCAGCCAGATAAATCATTGTGCTTGATATTAGGCTATAAAGTGCACAGCATTATGAAAATGCACGATGCTCTCATGTACTTATCTGGATTTATCCTTGCCCTCCTCCTCTCCCACACACATATAAATGCCAATAAGGCAGACACGAGCGAGCCAACTTCTGATTTCGGTGACGGCGCGCACTTAAAACGACAAATTAAGTCTATGAACGAGAGGCGGCAGCTCGGGCACCTCGCGGTTCGCGTCCAGAAAAGACGAGTAAAAACCTTAAATAGCAAGTTTAAAACGTCACCGCAACATTTTTTCAGACGCAGCTTCCTTCACCACGGAGGAGCAGAGAGCCAAATGAACTGAGGGTCAAACAGCGCATCACCACTCGAGGGACTTAGCAAAGCCTTTAACTCAATTTCACTTCAGAAGCAGCGTCCGTCCGGTGGCGAGAAAGCGCCTGAAGCGAGCGGTCAGCGAGGAGAAACAAAGCAGACGCTCCACTCATCACATAAACTCGCTATTTTCAGCATTTCCGAGCACCTACCGGTGTCGTGGTCCGCGTCCCGTCGTTAAAACTTGTCCTGGACGCCGGGCTCCGTCCGCTCCACGCCGCGCGGGTTCCTCCTCTGCCTGCTCGCCGTCTCGTGGAGGTGGGAGGCGGCAGCCCCGCCGGAGGAGAGGAGCCGTCCAATCAGCGGCCGCCTGCCGGGGAGGGACACAGCCAATCAGCGGGCAGACAGGAGCGAGGATGCTGCTGCTTTGTTTAACGGAGATTGACTTTCAGGCAACGGAGCGGCCGCTGGACGCGCCTGAGTGATCTGATGGCATCCATCCGGGCGAAAACAAACCCACGTCCCGGTTTAACTGCAGGGGAGATATCATAGACCGACTCCTTCTGTTGAGGACGTCCTCGTCTGATAGAAATCACACTACGAGGGGAAAGTTTCACAGTTTTGTCTTCATTTAATAGTCCATATGTCACCAGTGGGAGGAAGTAACTAAGTGTATTTACTTTTTTAAAGGGTAACTCAACCAGTTTTACACATTAAGGTGTGTTTACAGGTCTTGTGGAGTGCTACTGCATATGTGGGGGGAAAAAAGAAAAGTATTATAAAGCATTTTTTGGCTCCAGATGAAGCTGCATGTAGTCTAATAATTGCCTCCAGTGATGTCAGTCTAAGTTGCACTGTGGGTAATGTAGGCACCAGGTTTTTGAGATGCAGCTAAGTGCCGTTTTGGCGCCCGCGTGTCTGTGCACTCACTGATTAAAAAGTCGGATATTGTGGAGTTCAAGAAGCTTTAATTCAATAGAAATGGAGAAAAAATGGGGAAACCTCCTTTGGTCAGATACAAAACAAAGCTGGCAGCCATTTAATTCAAGAAAACATTTCATTAAAGATGCACTATGTAGTTTTTTAATGTCTAAACAAACTAAATAAACAAACTGTCTTTGTTTTCATGACTGATTAAAAAGAAAAAACTATATTTCTGAGTTTGCCTCCAGTGATGTCACTCAGTGGCGAAGTTGCATTGTGGGTAATGTAGGCACCGGGGTTTAAGAAGGAAGAAGAATACAAGAAGGATCATAGGATCATTCTCCTGTTTCTATTTTGATCGTTTGTCTTTAACAGTGTTATAGTGCAGCATGCAGTTTCAAATCCGCTGCCTACATTACCCACAATGCATCTAAGCAAGTATTGTAAAGGTGTCCCTAAGGACAATTATGACAGCTTTTTAATCACTGTTGATCAACGGAGATAATAATAAGCAGATTAATCCTTGAAATGAATTCAAATAAATCATGAAAATATTCATTAGTTACAGTCCTATACAAAAGAGTTCAAAGAGAGCTCCACCTCAACAACTACAACAGTAAAATCCTGCATTTATATCAATGCATGACTGATAATAGTCTAATGATAAAAGTATAATAGTCACAGGGGACATTTTTTGCATGGAGTTCTTTTACTTTCAGTACTTAAAGTACATTTTCCTGTATTTATTTACACACTTTTACCTGAGTAACATTTTCAATGCTTGACTTTTACTTGTAGTGGAGTGTTTTCACAGTGTGGTATGTGAATATTTCCTCCACCACTGGTATTTCTCAAATTTTGCTGGCTTCTTTAGTCTTTTACAACAGCAAACTAATTATCTTTGTTCTTTTATCATTTGGTCGCACTAATCAATCACTTTGACGATGTCACCTTCAACTATGGGAAAGTGAGAGTAGAATTTTAAATACTCTTTTCATATCTTCATAACTGATGAATCTGTTAATTGGAAACATAATTGGCAGATTAATTGATAGTGAAACTAATCATTAGTTGCAGTATTAAATCCCTCCTCCTCTCCACACCTGCTGTGAAAAGATCCCTTCATATATAGTGTATGCTGCATGTCTAAACAAGTGCTTATCTTCCATAGATACTACATGTCTCCCGAAACAGTGTGTCCTTGCTCCGGTGCAATGTTGTCATAGTAACACAAACATGAAAAGTCTTAATTTTGAGTATTTTTTGCCTGTATCAGAGAGTTCAGAGAAAATGAGTGGCCAGTGAGAGGGGCTGTGATATGCAGCAGAGGTCCTGGCTCAGATTGAACCCAGGAGCATTGCTTTGAATCAGGGATTAGTCCAAACTATCATGGTAACCGCTGTTATCACACAATTGCCTCAAACCTTCCTGACTTTGCCACTATTTGAGCTGAATTATAATGACATTACTTCCCACGATGCATTGGATTTATCAAACCAAAAGAGCAGTGAACCGCAAACGATGCATTCTTCCTCCTCGTAAAAAACCTGGTACCTACATTACCCACAATGCAACGCAACTGCTGAAAGGTCAGATAGAGATTCTGGTATGCTATGCTAGTAGCGGCTTGTGTAGCCTTGAGCTGCTAGCCTCAAGTAGAGGTGAGGGGGTGGCTTCAGAGGTCTGGTAATCCAGATTTGTTTCATTTTCAAACTTGTAGTCTTGAGACCCAACTGACGCTGACTCAAGTGACATCACTCGAGGCAATTTATCACACAGCTACCTCTGGAGACACCGTGGACTATAAAATATGGACGTAGCTTCTGGGTCTGAAAGGTGAAGCCGATGATTACATGTTCTCACCCTGCATTCTTTCTAATGGCCAGCAGGGGGCTACTCCACTGGTCTCAGAAGAAGAAGAAGTCAGATTGTATGGAAGCTTATGAGAAAATGACCTGATGAGTTCATGGTCTCAATCTCTGGTTTAAAGTCTTCTTAACCACAGCATGATGTTCATTTAGAAAATTATGGTCCAAATTTAGGGTAAAATAGACAATAAAACACTGTATGCTTCAGGGCATGGCTACCTTTTGATTGACAGGATGCTACCAGTCAGATTCAATCATGATATAACCTCCCCAGCTCCACCCTCTTGTTCAAATATGGTCACTTCTGGCTCCAAAAAATCCAAGATGGCGATTGTCGTAATGCCAAACTCGAGGCTTTAAAACGGTAGTCCACAAACCAATGAGTGAGACCACATTGGGTGACCTCCAAGCTTTGGTGACCAATCAGGCAGCAGGCCACATAGAGCCCCATAACAATCTAGTTGGCTTATAGATAAATGTGCAGCTTCATTGCAAAACATATCTCCATTCTGGGTATCATAAACTGGGCTGTTTTATCATCTGTTGCCTATCCTGACTGGATGGGGCAGTTGTTTGGGTGTATAATTGCTTGGCAGGAGGGTGAAGCAATTAAAAATGTACAAAATTGCATCTACTTTGGATTGTCAATGAAAAGTTAGAGGAGAAAAAAAACGGCCCAATTAAAAAGGTGCCAAACAGCATTTCAGAAACGGATTCTGAATTAGTGAACCAGCAACATTGTTCCCCAAACTTAAAGGAAGTGTCAGCACAATGTAGCATGACCCGCGCTGAATTTGTACAGCCATCACTTTTCTGACACTAGAGTACAGTTTTTCGCCGGTGTAATTAACATCACAGAATATTCTCTTTGCAGCCGATTACCCGAGCTGTAAGTGAGAAAAGGGAGGGAAAAAAAATCTGTCAAGAGGTGACAAAAACGACCTAATGGAAAAATCTGTAGCTCCTACAGCAGGCCTGCTCTATCAGTGGAAATCAATACGCCTTTCGCCAAAGAGATCTCAGCCGGACTGTGTTATCGAGGTAGGCCATAGATCAAACCAGCCAGCCGCACAAAGGAGATTCAGCTGAGTGCCATTACTGCTCCCGCGTGTCTGTGCGCTCACTGATTAAAAAGTCATATATCGTTGCGTTCATGAAGCTTTATTTAAACCGGAAGACATAATAGAAATGAAATTAAAGGAAAAAACTTCTTTTATTCAGACACAAAAGAAAGCTGGCAGCCATTTAATTAAAGAAAAACAGTTCATTAAAGATGCACTATGTAGTTTTGGGAAAGAAACTTTAATTAGAGGAGAAAACTTTGCTTATATTTGGCGGACCCCGCCACCTTTCTAGCTTCAAACAGAGTTCTGGGGATTTTCCTCTGAGAAGAGCTTGTTTATTCAGTTACGGAAAAAATACATTTTTCTGAGTTTGTATTATTACCTCATTAATATTGCAAATACTACATAGTGCCACTTTAAATAATACAGCCCTGTGTAGATCAGTCAGATATGCATACTAAGTAACATACAAGAACAAATATCCATCTCTCTGCACACCAGGTGCATTCAATCAGCATCAAACACAGAAAGCTAGATATTGAATAAAAGAGCAGATTTTTTTAAAACTCAGTACAAAAACACTAGATTAAATCAGAGCAGTTCATCTCTCCATGGACATAGATATGAAATTACATTGCTTATTAGCTGATTGGGCTGAATTCAAGAGTCGCTGTCGTCATCATCGTAGTATCTGTTCCTCTTGATCTGCTCCTCCACTGTCAGGGCATCGTCGCCGTCGTCCGCCCACAGAGAAGTGCCTTCCTTTCCTGTCATATCTCCCGCCTGTTCCTTCGCCTCCATCCCAAAATCCAAAAGGTCATCCAGCGTCGACCCCAGAGGCGTCTCCTCGGCAGATCGACTGAAGATGTCGGATTTGAAATCAGATAGCAGGCTGGAGCTGCTGGTGCTCAGGCCGGCGAAAATGTCCTCCAGGAAGCTCGATGCGCTAATCTTTGGCTCGGTGGCCTCGTTTTTGAAAGTTCCCTCGGCTGTCTCCGTGAAGAAATTTGTGTCTGAGAAGCAGTCTGTGGCTTCAGCGCATTTGGCACCCGCTGGCACGAAAGCATCCTCACTCTGTGCCAATTGCAGCACTTCACTTGGCATCCATTTTGATTCTTCACAGTGATCGGCTTGGAAGGAATCTGTTGCTGGAGTTGTATCTATCAGAAAGAGTGACTGACTTCCCTCTTCCCCTTGGAACCAGCCGTCATTATTGTTATTATTGTTGGAGTTAGCATTCAGTGCCTGTCCTGCTGTCGCCTCCTCATCTATTAATGTGACCTTTACCGCCTCCCCATTGTTCAAGCCTTCATTATTTCCTTTATCTATCTCCTCCTGGCTTCCCTTCTCTCCTGCTGCACTTTCTGTCTGCCCGTCATGTCCATTTACTTTCACTTCCTCCGCCCTTTCTGCACTTTTCTCTGCATCCTTCATGCTTTCATTCCTCTCGCTCTGTTCTGCCTCTTCCACTCCAGGGTGCACTTCAGAGTCCATTTCAGGACCCACTTGTGCCACAGCCTCAGAGCCACTGTTTGACTCCTCTCGAGAGGGGGTACCACTCATCTGCTCCTCGGCGGCTGCTACAGGGGAGGCCGGAGCTTCAGTCTCTTCAGGCTTTCTCACACTATCACTTTCTTCCACCTTATCATTTTCTTCTGGCCCATTTTGCACTTTCGCTGCGGGGGTATCAGTCTCTTTTAATGAAGGCTTCACAGGCTGATTTAGGTGTTCATTTTCCTGAGCTGAGTCCTCCTTCGGTGGCCACGATGGCTTAACCAACTTCAACTCCTCCTCGATGGCAAAGGATTTCTTTGGAGAATCTGATTGAGGAGGCCACACCACAGAAATCTTACTGGAGGCTTTTTTGTTTTCATCTTTGTTTATGTCGTTCTCCTGAGTAACTAACGTGCTCTGGGCAGTGGAATATCTGGAATCCATGACTTTCTTTTCAGGTGTTGGTGATTTGACTTTTGTCTTTTCAGCTGGGGTCTTACTACTCCAGAGTTCTTTGTGTGGTTTCTGTCCAAATCCTTCATCGTAATTTCCTTTGGACTTGAACAGTTGCTTGTAGTGTGGCGTGCAGTACATTCGTCCATGGAGAGAGGCGTAGTTGCCAAGGCTATTTGAAAAAAAAGAAAGAAAAGATAGGTTAAAGTAGGGCGAAGGGAAATCACGAGGATGCTTTTGCTCTGTGTAGCAGCTTCACCTTAATTTGCCTTTGCAGTGTTCACAGCGAAAGCAGCTTTTATGGAAGTTTTGTTTGTCTGCAATCAGCGACTCCATGGGGTACACCCGCTTCCGACACACCCGGCACAGTTCGGACTCTGGAACTCGAATTTTCTGCAAAAAAGATGAGATGATTTTAACATACAGATTTGCAAATTCCTTTACACTTTTGAGGAAATTTCCTGGAAAGAGCTATGTAAATTGGTTCGGTTGGTACTTTCCAAATGAATTAATTTCAATTATCTTGACGGCTGTTTGCCAAATGACACCTTGCCACAAGCTAACATCTTTGTGTGGACATGAGAGACATGAGTTCCCCCTCATACGTTATATTATTTGAAAGATTTTTATGGGCTTGAAGAAGTCGAGGTATCAATTATTTCACAATACAAATAAAACAAATAATTCCGGAAAAGCTAATGAAATTATTATCGGTCAGATTTAAAGGGAAATGTTACACATTAAAGTGTGTATACAGGTCTTTAGGAGTACTACTGCATATGTGAAAAAAGTAGTATAAAGCCTTTTGTGGCTCCAGAGGAAGCTGCATGTAATCTGATAAATGGCCTCTGGTGCTGTCACGCAGTGGCTACGTTGCATTGTGGGTAATGTAAGCACCAGGTTTTGAAAGGCAGTCAACTGGTCTCTACTCATTATAGACAAACACATGATCAGAATCAAAACAGCAGAACAAAAGATATTTCATTTTTTTGATAAACGCTTTCTTCTTTCTTTTCAAAACCTGCTGCCCACATTACCCACAATGCAACTGAATATCCTTTCATTTCTCAAGATTCTTCAAGGGGCCAGTGGCTTTAAGTACTTCTTCATGTTTATCTGTGACATGCTTAGCGTGTGGAACTGAGTTAGTCTGCTCACAGGAGGATTGTGACATTTATTCTTTCACAAAGAGGACATGGTGTCACTTTAAATCTGAATATAGAAACAAAAAATCTAACTGTTGATGTAAATTATCGCAAATTACAATTTAACACAGAGAGATAAGAAAGTGCCACACAATAAAAGAAGAATGAATTAAAATCTACTTGGGTTTAAACAGAGCAATACTTTGTCTATCTATAATTGCTATCAAATTATACGTCTCTTTCCAGGAAATTGTGAGGTGATTAGGAGATTACCAAAGAGGACAAAGCAAACTTTAATTTAACTGTGTTATAAGACAGCAAACAAAATGTGGATCCTGCACAGTAGAAAAATGCACTGTTAGTATCTCCATTAGAATTGCAGTTATTCGTCTAAAATGGCTCGTTAATAAAGGATTAAGATTGATCTTCAAAAGCTTTTGAAATGTCACAACATTTTCAAAAGGGACTTTATTTTAGAATTTACTGAATAAACGTGGAACCAAAGGAGAAACCTTATCTTCAAGTGCAGCATATAAATGAATTTTAAGTATTGTTTTCTTCTCGGCGAAGACATTTCAAAGCAGTTCACTGCCGTCTCTCGCAGTGAGAACAGTATTGCGCACCCAGAAATATTAGTTCAATATGTTGGCGTCATTCCCAGCCTCGCACATCAGAGGTATGAATAAACAGGACAAAGTGTAGCTCGTGAATATTAAAACGTGTGAAAGTGACAGGACGTAAACAGCAAGCCGCTCTGAGCTTTGGTGCGAATGTCCCGAATCAAAGAACAACACATCAAAACACGTCACGTGACATAAACAACACTGTCAAACAAATGTTAATGTGTCTTTTGCTTTCCACACAATGCAGATGGTGCCTCAGAATTCTCACACTGAAAACATGTTAAACACACCGTCACTCCTGTTTAGTATCCTCATGCTGCACAGCTCGGTTTACCCGTCACGACAGTCTCCTGCTGGCGTGTTACAATCTGCGACGTCCTCTGCTCCGTGACACTGAACCCCAGGTTCTGGAAAACTCCTTGGCTCTCGGCCCACGACTGCTGGAAGTTTCTCAGCAGCTCCTCGGTGGAGGCCTCGGGGGGCACGTCAACAGTTGGAACGCTGCCTCTCACCACGTCAGCGTAGGATGGAGGGCTGCCACGGGTCAGCGTGCTCCCAGAATGCATCTCACTCCTCGTCTCCCTTGTCATGTTTCCAAAGTCGTCAACGCTGCAGAATTGCTCAGTGACTGCTGTCATTTCAGAGTGACCGACTGGCTCGGAATAGGTCGATTCAGGTTCCCTTCTCTCTATTTGCTCTCTGAGCTCTCGGGCTGCCTGAGAGCTGTGCTCTCCTGTCTCAAACACATCCTTTATAGCCTTCACGTTGAACGTTGGGATTTCTTCAGTTTTTGGGGTGTGTGGGTCAGCCTCTGGGTCCTCGGTATCACTCCCCAGCCTCTCAGTGATCACAATGGGATCTTTTCTGGCGTAGTGTTTTGGTTTTGGAGATTCGAATCTGTTAACCAGCTTAGACAGATCAACTCTCGGGAGATCGTCTTTCAGGAGGTCAATAGCCACACCCTCGCCGCCCTCCTCAGCGTCAGGTCCCAAACGTTCAGGGATATCGATTGGATCCTTCCGCATGTACACCTTGCTCACCTCGGCCTTCTGCGCCTCCTCAAAGAACGACTTTTTGTCCCTCACAGTCATCATGGAGTCCCCCATTTCTCCCACGTCCATCGATCCTTGCTCACTCCTCTCTACGGGAGTCTCCCTGTCGCCAAACGGGGATGATTGTTCCCTTTCAGCAGCAAAGAACTCCGGTACCGGCATGGGAGGTGGTGGGGTGATGCCGCGAGAAAGCTTCGAGGTGGTGTCCCTCAGTTTCATCAGCTTCTCCGAGCGGCTCATGGTGGGAGACGGCGTGGCCCTGCTGAAGGTAGTTGTGGGCGTGTATGACTTGCGAGGAGGAGGCGGAGGAGTCCCGACTGATTTGTAGGGTGGAGGAGAGGGAGTCGGTCTGAGCGGCGAGTCCACTCTTCTGGACTCGATGCTGATAAAAGTAGGTGATGGGGTGCGGATGCTCGCTAACGGGGACGACACTCTCCTCTGATCAACCGCCTCACTCCGCTCATGATAGATTTTGCTGCCTTGAAGCGACTTTTTCTCCTCCACTACCTTCTTTTCAGTCTTGGACGACCCGATGCTAATCTTTGATATCTTCGCAGTTGCTCCACTTAAAACTTTCTTCTCTGGTTTCGGAGGCACCGGCGGTGGCGCCGGGGGTTCCTGTTTCTCTTTTTCCTGCTTGTCCACGGCTGTCAAGTTTTCCATGAAAAAAGTGAGCTTTGCCTGAACAATATTCCTCACATAGACCACCATCTCTTTCAACTTTTTCTTACTTTGCTGTTTAGCGATCTCGCTTAAATTCCTCTTCTCATCCGAGCCCATCACCCAGTCAGGGAATTCACTTATAATCATCCTGACAGCGTTGGAGTCTATTTTGCTCTGTGAGCCCTCAAGGTCTTTTATCTGTGCGAGCAGCTTCTGCATGACATTAGATTTCTCTGAATCTGTGATTTCTTCTGAATTAGCCCCGTCTTTATGCGCTGTTTTCCCCGTCCCTTTCACAGACACATCCTTGGGCTCACCTTTGTATTTTGCTGCCTTTATCTGCGCTTTATTTGTTTCTGCGGCTCGTAGCGTCGTTTGCATCTGAACAGCCTCTTGCTTGTGAAGGCTCTGCTGCACACTCTCAGTCACTACCACCTCCTCGTGCCTTTGAATGTGCTCCGTCTTCATGCTCTGCTTACTGTGAGAGACAGATATATGGCCTTGTCCTTGATGACTCCCTGCAGATGTTATTTTAGCCATCTTCGGCATTAAAGCAGTAACCGATGGTGACACATTCACTTCAGTCTCATTCTTGAGCACCTGCTTTCCCTTTTTCATGTGAACCTCCGTTTCAGCTTCTTTTATAGGTAAGGTCATCTGGCTTTTCTTCTCCTTTACTTTCATTTCTGTTTTCATCTCAGTCCTCGCTGACATCAGCTGGCTGCTCTCCTGATTCACTCTTGTTTCACATGTCTGTGACACGTCACATTTCTCTTGCTGCAAATGCATTTCACTTTTCGTCGACTCCTTCTGTCCAACACTCTCACATTTATCCTCTTTCTTCTCCGCGGGCATCTTAAAGGTTTTCACCTTGAAAGTTGGTGCTACCTTTGGAATTTTAGTGGGTTGAAAGGGACTCATCTTTCCCTCCTGTGTCAGAGGCGCATTAATATTCTTTACATCCTCGGCTCTCAATGTGACCGCGGCCTGGCTTTGAAGATTTACATTTTCCTGGACAGCACTCTGTGTGGCAGCGATAGACTTGGTGCTGGATTTCTTAATAAACTGCTGCTGCTCCGTGACGGAAGAGGTGACCACATTCGTGCTTGAGTGGACGTCGATATTTGAGGCCTCGCGATGAGACTGAGAAACAGAAACAGGCTGATTCTTGGGTGCAGTTTGACTCTTTTTAACGTCAGCTGAGGTGAGTATTTTTTCTGAGGAGGACACGTTTGAGGCCGATTTCTTATTCACCACTGAGATCGAGGGCTTGCTCAAAGGGATCTGGGAAGGGGCTTTCTTGGCAGGTGGTTCTTGTGCTGATACTGCTTCTTTGGACACGATCTTAGCGTCTTCAGTCTTTGCTTTTGTCACTTCTGTGGTCACTTCTTTCTGAGCGCTCTGTGTTTCAGAAAACTCAGCAGAAGAGAAACTATTAAATGGCGGAGAAGTGGGAGTTGTGACGTTACTCCTCTGCATTTCCTCTTTCTCCACCCTTTGTTGCCGGAACCTTTCCTCGGCTAGCATGAGAGGGGTTTTAAATTTGCGAGCGTAAGGTCTCGGCTTTGGCGCCGGAGCGGGTTCAGGAGTTGGAGGCAGTTTAATCGGAGGGACAAATACTTTTTTAGGAGGCTGTGGGCTTTCTTTTTGGATTGGCTTCACGGACGGGATGCTTGTCGGTATTCTCGTCACCGATTCAGTCTGAATCTTGGTGTTTGTTTCGATCTGTTGGGTTGTTTCCTTTTTCACTTCCTGAACTTCAGCTTCTTCTTTACGGCCTTTTGTTTCTTGATCAGTTGGGAGCTGAGTTGGAGGTGGAGGTGGAGGTGGAGGCGGTGGAGGAGTTGGTTGTTTTTTCTGCCATTTTGGTTTAACTTTTATGGGCTGCTTTGGTGTCTCGGGCTGCTTGGGCACTTTGAATAAAGGCTTGCCGGTGGGTTTCACCAGCTTTGCAGAGGGAGGCTGAGGCATTGCATTAAGCTCATGCTGTGAGGGAGGCGGTGGGAGAAAGTCTTGACCTCCCGCAGAGGCTGGAGGCGGAGGAGGAGGAGGAGGAGGGAAAAAATCTTGCTCTGACTTCACGCATTCCATGGGAGGCGGAGGTGGAGGAGGTGGAAGGTCGCTGTCCTGCCTCATGATAGAAGGCCGGGATGATGCCGGGCTCTCGAGCACCGGGGATGGCGGCGGAGGGAGGGAGAGCTCGGACTCTGAGGGAGGAGGCGGTGAAGAGGGAGGAGGGGGGAAGTGAATCTCCGGCTTCGCCTTTTTGATCACACCTTTCCTTGCTGTGTCAAGGTTACGGCAATCACTCTTCATGTTTTTGATGTTCTGCCTCTGTGTGAGAGCCTTATTCTCTGTTTGCTTCTGAGACGTCTGCTCTGATACACTCTGCTTATGCATGACAGTCTTCTCCGTCACTGTCGTCTGTACCTGTTTGATTGTCTTCGTCTCACATATTTGCTTGTTTGAAATATTCGTCTGTGATGTGTTTTGCACCGCTTTCATCACGCTCACATCAGCTGTTTTAGTCTCTGTTTGATCATTATTCGCAGTTTGTTTATTCTTTACCATAATAGGCTTAGGAGCTGGTATTTTCTGTGGGGGCAGCGCTTTCTGTTTCTGCTCTTTCATGCTCTTCTGTTGAGAGGCCCCTGTAGTATTGTCTGTTTTGGCTACAGTAACAGAGTGGTCCTCTTGGGTTATTACCTGTGTTTTCACCGATTTGCTTTCGCTGTGCCTCTGTGTGTGCTTCTGTGACTCACCGCTCTGAGAGAGGTTTTTCACAGCGGGGGCTGGATTTCCTGCTACACTCTCACTCTTGGCTTCATGTAAGCATTCATGCTCCACTTGCTTCACACTTAATGGATTTTTTGCGGACACCTTTGCTTTCTTGTGGGCATACATACGTTTTGGATTTGAATACTGTTTTCTTTCCATTAAACACTTTATCGCCCCTTGAACGTCCCCTTTTAAGACCTCCTCTTTTTCCGTCTGCGTTGTCTCTTGCCCTTCATAAAGAGATTTTATGGATGTTTTCACGTCTCCTTCGATGCTCCCCCTGCGCTGCATGCTCGGGGAAGTCGTTGGCTCTAGAAAAAGCTGGATGGTTCCTTTAACGTCCCCCTGTTCGCTCACTTGGTGCTGGTACATTTTCTTCTCGCTTGATGCCTCGTGTAAACTTTGCATGGCCGTGTGGATGTCTCCTTTGACAATCTCCTCTTTTTCGACCTCTTTCACAGCTTGCTTGGCCTCCTCCAGAGACTTCAGGGTCCCTTTGATATCACCTGGCACTAAATCCTCAACAGTTGCCTCTGCAGCGGTGGTTGCAGATTTCTCCAGTGACTCGAGAGCACCTCTTATGTCTCCCCTGACGATTTCAGGCTTTTCCATTTCTTTGGCTTGATGCTGGGCCTCCACCAGAGACTTCAAAGTTGTGGGTATGTCTCCCTTCACCACTTCCTCTTTCTCTATCACCACTTTCTGATTGATGGCTTGGGTCAGTGAATCCAGGGCGGCGCTGAGGTCACCTTTCACAATGTCCTTTTTCTCTAGGTTTCTGAAGGTAACACTAGGCTCCGTCATGAAGACTTGAACGTTGCTGTGGACATCTCCAGGAACTATATCGTCCTCTGCGACTGTGCGACCTATCTGCTGCTGATTCTTCCGCAGCAATATTTTAGTCTCCTCAATGTCACCACCGATGATACGCTCCTTTTCCACCTTCTCCTCGCCTTCATCTTGCTCAAACTGGAGCTGCTTCAGGTAATCCAAGGCTCCTGATTCAATACACGTGGAGTAAAAGCTGACGTTACCCCTTTCCATTTCTCCGATCTTTATCCTTTTAGAGTCTTCGTCTCCCGAGTTTGACAGAAGACGGTGAAGGGTTCTGCTTACGTTGCCTTGAATGATATCCTCCTTCTCCATGCTGGCTCTCTCGTCTTTATTCAAGAGGGAGTAGATAGTCATCCTAACGTCTCCTTTCTCATCCTCTTGGATCAGAATGCCACGCTTGGAGGAGCCCTCGTTCTTGAGCAGATTGTTGATGGCCTCTTGAATGTCACCACGGATAATTTCCTCTTTCTCCACGTTGACTCCCTTTTCCTGATTGAACAGCTGCTTCACGGTGGTGTTGATGTTCCCCCGCTCCTCTCTATCAATAGTTATCCCCCTTTCAGTGATCTCCCTGCGGTTTAGAAGGTTCATCATTATGTTGCTCAGATCTCCTCTGATAATCTCTTCTTTTTGGATTTCTGGAGCCTCCTGGCTCATGAGTTTATACTTTGCCATGCGGACGTCGCCGATCTCATCCGCCTCGATGAGGATACCTTGTGAGTCCACCATTTTCTGACAGTAAAGTTCCTCAAGTGTCTCTTTGATGCTTTTTCCAATTATTTCCGTCCTTTCCGTCCTGCTCTCGTTGAAATCAGCAAATGGAGTTGTTTCAAATAGCCATTTTGTTGTCTTCACATCAGCCTGTGGGATTTCCTCCTTTGTGACAACAAGCTCTGTGCCATCAGTCTCTTTGATACTGTCAAGGGGCTGCTTCTCAAACAGCCACACAGACTGTTTGACATCCCCTTTCATTACTTCCTCTTTTGTCACTCTCTCCATGTCGTCGTACTCGGCGCCTTCACCGCGGATATCGTCAATTGTGCGCGTTTCAAACATCCATGTGGCAGATCTGACATCGCCTTTTTGGATTTCGCTCACGCTAACAGTTCGGATGTACTTTTGAGACATCTCATCGGTCTCAAATCGCTGCTTATTTGTTTTCACATCACCACCTTGGATGTCTGCAACTGTTTTCGACCTGACTTTGATTTCTTCTGTAATTTCATCCAGAGGCTGCGTTTCAAACTTCCATCTTGCAGAGTTAACGTCTCCCTTGTTGATGCCTTCCTCAGTGACAGCTTTAATGACATAGACTTCCTCTGAATCTCTGATTGAATCCAGTGGCTTAGTCTCAAACAGCCATCGGGCCCCCACCACATCTCCTCTCATGATTTCTTCCTTAGTAACTGTAGTTACTTCATGGTAATGGCCTTCTTTGTCACGGATGGCGTACAGCGGCTGACTTTCAAACATCATGGTGTAATTTTTCACATCTCCCCTCTCCACTTCATCCCTAAAGATACTTGTGAGTTTAGAAATCTCAGTCTCAGTGGACTCCTCTTTAATTTGATCCAGAGAGTACGTCTCGAAAGTGAAGCGGCCTTTGTTGACGTCGCCCCCCTGCACGTCAGTCACAGTGCGAACTTCCCTCACTTCCTCACAGATGGCATCGATCGGCTGATTCTCGAACTTCCAGGTGCAGTTCACCACGTTTCCCTTCTGGATGTCATCCGCCTGCTGCGTCTTCAACCTGTGCATTGTCTCCTCCGAGGTGGAGCTCATGATGTCAGAGGAGCGATTCTCGAAGATGTACTTCATCCTGGAAACATCTCCTGACTGGATGTCGATTTCCGTAACCCTCCTGAAAGAACCGCTGTCCTCGCCTGTGATGTTTTCGAGGTTCTCGGTTTCGAAGAGGAAGCGGGCCAGGCGCACATCCTTTCCTTGGACGTCCTCTTGCTGTACGGTGCAGGTTTTCAGAATGGTCTCGGACTCAGATTCTGTATGATCGCGAATGTTGTCGAGTGTTTGGGTCTCAAAGAGCCAAGTGCACGTTTTGACATCACCTTTTTGCACTTCCTCGACATCAGCCTCGCTCTTTGCCACCTTTTCATACAGAACATCCATTGGTTGAGTCTCAAATAGCCACCTACAAGTCTTGACATCTCCTTTCTCAATTTCAACATCTTCCTTAGTTTTCTGTTCTTCTTCCTCACTGAAACATTTAATGGCGTCAAGCTGTTGAGTTTCAAACAACCACTTTGCTGTTTTGACGTCCCCAGACTCGATCTCCTGCTTGGATATACCTTTGATGATCTGAAACTTATTGATGCTTTCGTCAAACTCATCAATAGGACGAGTTTCAAACATCCATCTGCAGCTGCGCACGTCTCCCTTCACAATCTCCTCACGCCTCACAGTCTTCACCTCGTGGTAATGGCCGGAGCTGTCTTGCATGGCATACATCGGGGTGGATTCAAAGAGATTTCTGTTAGATTTGACAGATCCACTGGTGACGCCTTCAACTTGAATTTTCTGTGTTCCCTCACACTTGCTTAAATCCATGCTTTCAAACCTTTCTTTATAGTTCGTCACATCTCCTTTGGCGAGAGCTTCAACATTCACAGTTCTTGTAATCTCCTTCTTCTCCTCCCTTATATTCTCCAGTGGCTGGCTTTCAAAGACCCACTTTTGATGCCTCACGTCGCCCTTTTCTTCCTCAGATGCAGCCATTTTCTGAAGTTTTCCCACTTCCAGCAGTTCTTTCAGGTTTTCCATGGGTACTGTTTCAAACAGATGTTTTGCTGTCTGAACATCACCACCTACGATCTCCTCTGAGGGTAAAGGTCTAGCGTTGGTGTTGTCTTTCAGAGTGTCCATCGGCTGGGTCTCAAACACCAGACAGTGCTTCCTCACATCAGCACCAATTATTTCTTCCCTTTGCTTCCTTGAACTCTCCCACTCTTCATCCTTTATGGTGTCAAGAGTCTTTGTCTCAAACAGCCACCTACCTTTGTTCACGCCACCTTGAGCGTTGTCCTCCATGGAAATACCACATATGAGCTTTACCTGAGCAGGGTCTTTGTTTATAAGATCCAGAGGCTGGGTTTCAAACATCCAGCGTGATGTCTTGACATCTCCTTTCTCAGTCTCCTCCCTGCGGATGGTGGTGATCTCCAGCATCTCACCTGAATCCCCCCTGATGACACACATGGGCTGGGTCTCAAACATGCGAGTGGTTGTCGTCACGTCTCCTTTGATCTCTTCCAGCTCAGACTTCAGGTTCAGGAAGTGGCTCTCCTCAATGGTTTCTGTTTTACCCAGAGAATCCAGATGCTGGGTCTCGAAGAGGTACCTTGCGGTTTTCACATCTCCCCCTGCGATGTCTTTGGTGACGACAACTTCTGTCTCCTGCTCGTCTTCTTGGTAGATCTTATTCAGATAATCCAGTGGCTGCGTCTCAAACAGCCACGTAGCGGTGCGGACGTCTCCTTTCGCCAGTTCAGTTGATTTTTCTGACTGCTCAGCTGAATCAGAATTCTCCGTCCCCAGAGCGTCCATTGGCTGAGTCTCAAACATCCAAGCTGTGTATCTGACATCTTTCCCAGCGATGATTTCCTGCTGAGCGATATTCCTCACCTCGTCCTCATCTGGGGTTTCATCTTTGATCGTATCCAGTGGCTTGTTTTCGAACATCCAGCGCACGGATTGAACCTCACCTCTGAGGATCTCCTCCCATTCCACGGACTCTCTGTCCGGGCTTGATCCCCTACTCTGGCCGTCATTTTCAAACATATAACACGCCTGCTGGACCTCTCCCACCTCCTCAGTTTCCAAATCCTTCAGTTCTGATTCGGTTAGCTGACTCAAGAAGTCCGCTTCAAGGTTCTTGCGGACCTCGGGGTGAATGTGCTTGTAGAGGCGCTTCAGTTCAGCCATACTCTTGTGTTTGAAGTACTGCTCCTTGTGAGCAGTCTGCTTATGTTGGGACGTAGACTCCTGAAGCTCAGAAGAGACGTACTCAGGGATTTCCTGAGGCAGGTTTGAGGGCGGAGGAGGGAAATGCTCTGTCATCTCGTAAGCTACTGATGAGGCAGACGCCACTGATGAGGCAGATGCCACTGATGAGGCAGTGACCTTCTTTTGAGTGGAGGAGGAAGTGTTGTAGCTTGTCATGGCTGAAGCTTTAGAGGACTGGTTTACTGGTGTCCATTGAAACTGGTTGAAATCCACATCAACCTGTAGTTGTAAGTGGTTTTGGTTAAGGAAAGAAGAACATTTAGGGTTCAACTTGCAACCCAAAATAATGATGAATGATATTTCTATGATTTTTACTTCCAAAGCTGGAAGCAATAGCACCAAATAACAAACCTAATTTGAATGTAAATGCACAAATACACATCTTGAGTCTGTCAAACTTGGACATTTCCAGTTACGAATGTGACTGATTTGATTAAAATATTCATTGAAGTTCACTTTAGCCGTTGACAGTAATGTAAACCCTATTTTTTTGTCTGCATTTTCAGACTTCACTTTCAGGCTTGTTTAATGACATGACGTCTTTTATTCAGTCCAATTTATTCTCCATCAACTTGTGGCATGCGTAATTTCCTTTTGATGATTTCATGATGTGGCCTCATCTTCATGCTGATCCCTCATAAAACACCCCACCTAACATCTATTTAGATAAACAGACAGCATCATTACCTTAATTTCCTTGGCTGGTGCAGCCTCCTCAATCGTTTTTTCATACTGCTGCTTCAAAGCCTGAGTGGATACCTTTGGTAGGTCCTCTCCTCCAACGAGCATAACTGAATTAGACACAAGAAGAAGGCTGCCTCATTAAGTCATTCTCAGTGAGGGAGCTCAGGGGGATTGGAAAGAGAAATAAATCATTTCATTAAAAACCTGAGTAGTTTTCATTTTCTGAAACCATGCAGCGGTGATTGCCCAATTTCCACTTTCCAATATTTTACCTTCCTGACTTCGCCCTGATTAGATTTGCTGCTATGCACTGAATAGAAAATCATCTGCAGTCATTTTCCAAGCTCATCCCTTATTCAGCAGCGGTAGGAACAATCATTAATATACAGGACACAAGAATGCTGTGATAAAAACGTGCAAATTACAATATAAAAAGCATGAGCGGAATAACCTGTTTCATTGAAATGGTTTCCATAACTGGCTGCCACATTGTTATGGTGGACTGTTTCATCATGGATCACCTGTGAAAAGATGATGGGAAATCATTAGTATACTGGCAACTGCACTGCAGCTTCCAACTGTTTTTAATCAGTGGGAAGTTTAAGGCTTAGCATGAGGCTAATTTTCTATATAGGGCACATAAAGTGCAACAGAAAGTTCTGAGATAACAAGACTGGGTTATTAGCAACCTGTCAGAGTTGAGATGCTACGATACAGCAGGGTGGTTAGGGTAAAGGGCTGTTCACACCAAGAACGACTGCTATAATAAGACGTGAGCATTCACACTGATGAACAGTGACGCTCTGTAAACGGTGGGGCTCCAGCTGTGTTGGCAGCTTAGAGAAAATGGATAATGATTGACAAGTCAGGTTGCTGTTCTCGAGTTATGGCGTTGAATAATGGCCAGAACATTTGGGTGAGATCATATTGACAATTGACCTTTGGTCACCAAATTATTATCAGTTCATCCTTGAGTCCAAGTGGACATTTATGCCAAATTTGAAGAAATGATCTTAAGTTGTTTCTGAGATATCGCATTCACAAGAATGGGGTAACATAACAGAACATAGTGTCATAATGTGGAGGCATAAAAACCCCAGAAGGATATGGTCTCGAAGATGTTTTTCAAAGATGAGAGGAGTTAGAAGAATCCAATTCTCTTTTGAAGACACATTTTATTTAAACCTTTGTCTGATTCTACATCAATTTTAATGGCGGTCATCAAAGAGGACATCACAAGGACAAGAAGACCTTCAGAGACCAATCAGCACCAGAGACCATTTGGCAGGATTCTCAGATAAAATGATTTTTTTTATGTGTAATTTCAGCCCAATATACCTCATATAATTATCTAATAAGTTAGTATAAATAACCAAGACTGGGTTATTAGAGTAGACCATCTAAAAAGTGTTTCCTAAATGCCCTCAAAAAGGTTACATAAAAGAGGTATTACTTGTATAAAAATGTCCCAAAAATCAAGCTAAATATTAGCCCTGGTTGCTTGGTCGGTTGGTTAGTTGGTTGGGTGGTTGGATTACATAAAAACTGCTTAACTTATTTCCAGGAAACTTGGATAAAGGATGGGTCTTGGCCAAGAATGGATCTTATTAACTTTTGGTGCGGATCCGGACATTGCAAGAGCTTTTTTTCATGGGCAGAGGTATGTATCTACTGAGTGCAATTCTAGCTGTCTATCTTTATCATTCTTGGCGTAAGCGGCCCTGAACAGCCAGTACCTCTTGCTGATTATGAAAGAGGGTTGTAGTGGGGACGACCTCTCTGGCACTGCTTCTCACTGTCACCTCTGAGGAGCTGGACATCTCCTGTCAAAACACAGAGAAATAGGACAACCTGAACCCCTCTCACATTGAAAACACCTGCGCAGACACACACATACCATGTTCCTGACTGTGAGCTCTAAGAAACAGCAGGAGAATAAGTAATTTTATACGGTGAAACATTAAAACCCAGAAACACGTTTTCCCATCACAGCGCTGCTTCCTTGGGAGCTACTATGTTTAAATTCGACTGAAAGAGAATTTTAGTGTTGGAGGGGGAAAAAAAAGCAATGTACAAATCTACATCAGCCATTTCCTCCAGTGAGATTCATGAAATTTGAACGAGATGAAAGAGAAATATAATATTTGAGCTCGTATCATCTGCTGTTAACATGAAAGATACATGGAGGATGGGGATGCTCTGTATTTCCGAAACCACTTATGTCAGAATGATAACATCTTTCCTCATGTACAACCAGATCAGATATTACACCTGTGAAGAAAAACTTCAGGGGAAAGTAGTCCGATCAAACACGCACTTCCCCTCACGAACCCTGATGTAAAATTTAGCATTCAGCGAGGTCTGTGCGCGCTCGACGAATCCACTCTGCCTCCCGCCTGAATGAGCAGATGGGGAGAATCATAGAGGGGGTGGCATTGACCTTACTTCACGGAGAGATCCAGCCCCGTCCCAGGCTGCTAACACGTTCTGGCATTTTGCTCACGCACTGGATGATAGCGTCACACAGGCGTGCAAAGTTCAAGGTGCCCTCTTTGATTTGACCTACAAGAACGCCTCGGAGTCGCAGCCGCAGCAGCCAAGTTTTTCCAATAAAAGCTACAGTAGAATGTAAATCACATCAGTGGCATTCATATATTTCTCACTTTACGGGAGCTTGTGAACAGAAAGGACAGCAGCACTCTGTCTTCCCTGTTCTGATGGATTTGAAAAGGTGGAAGACAAAATGCGTTTTCCGTTGAACCTTCATTCTTTCCATTCTCAGACGCATTCACATTAATGTTTTCTCGCTAGCAGCCTTCTTCGACCATCGGCAAAAAACTTTTAAGCGTTTGCAATTAGCTTTAGCTATTACTTAGCTCGATACTTTGCTTTGCTCCTGCAGAATTATGTGTTGGGTTACGATTCTGTTTATGATCAAATAATCAGCTGATTATTTTGACGATTAATCAAACATTTATTAATACATTTTGGCAATAATATTCTTTATCACCTCATGCTCTCTGCAGAATAATTTAGAATCCGTGAGCACATTCTCACCTGGACAGATCTCTGCTCAAAGTGAAACTGAGTGACCGTAGACTGAGAGGACGATGAGGCAAACTCCTGGTTCTCAAACTGCCTCTTCACACTGGCCAGACCACCGGGCAGCGAACACGCCTCCGACTCATCCATCATCTGCGGGCAGAAAACAGATAACGTGAAACACACCTGGGACTCCATCTGTGTACGTAACATACATTAAACACACTGTAAACCTGCAGTTTATATGAGATTTAAGAGATTGAATGTGACCTTGGTGAACTAACTGGCTCTTATCGATCGTGAATATGTTATGCAAATATAAAAGTGAATGAAAAGGCATTATGCTAATGCTGTTAAAAGCATCAGTCAGCAGGGTTGGCGTTCTTTTGAACGTGGCGTGAATGCTGTGATTTTTAAATTAGATGGTTCCTTTACAATTCTTCAGGCAGAAAGTTATACCTCCATAGCTGAAAAGAAATAAAAACCTAAATTAAATCCCATTCTTGTGTTTATATGTGACAGAAATTTCAAACATGGCACAGATGGCAGCCGCCCAATTTTAATGGATTTACTCTTTCCACATTCATCCTCCAACAGAGAGCGAAACATCAATATAAAATGTAGTCTTTCAGATTAGCCCGTTTAATGGAACAAAAAAGCTTTTCAATACTTTTTATCGAGCTACTGTACGGAAAGAATTATTTCTCAGAACAGGAAAACACAAAAGCCTGGTTTCCTTTGCCAAGAGGAGGAGGAGGAGGAGGAGGAGGAGGAGGAGTGTTTAAAGCTCATCAGTATGGAGGATGCAGTTCTTCAGCCTACGAGATCTGGGCAAGAATGCACACCGACTACTTGATACAATAATCTCCTTTAGAGATTGTCAATTACTTCCCTAATAAAACATTTATATGTAGCCTTCTGCATATATAGCTCCTCCAACACTGCAATATATATGAGACGCTTCTTGCTGCTTTGTGTGTGTGTGTGTGTGTGTTTGAGCTTGTTGAACACACGCGCCCCGTCACCTTCCCTTTTTAATGCAAATGAGGGCTACGATGTAATTTGCAAGTTATTGCAGAGGAGTTGGGGCCAGTGACATTTTCTGGCAGGGCAGCGTGTTATCAATATTTTACCACTTGAGGACACAAAGGCTCCGTTGATATGACATGGAATATCTCATTTAAAATGGCCGCTGTGGACATAATTTACACCTGAGAGAGCATTAGGTAGGTTCAACTGTGGTGTCTCCTTTAATCTGTGTACCGATCTCTTCGTCATCGTTGAGAATCAGGTGAATAATCGTGCATTTGATTTGTCGATAACATAACAGCGAGACAAAAACTTTGCACTTTGATGAAGGATGAAAGTCAACAGCACTCTCATGTCTTACAGGGACAGTTAGCTTAGATTGAACTGAGCAAAATGTTAATAAAATAACTATTAAGACTTCTGTCAGTTGTTAAGTAAAGGTGCAATATGTTTTGTTCATACTCAGAACATATAGGGAGCAGCATATCATCAGCTAACTGCTGCTAACGGCAGCTGCCATTAGCTAGGTAGCTCAGTTAGCCAAGCAGGTAGAAGTGTGGTTTGGAAAAGTGTCGTTACCATTAGCTGGTTAGCATACTACATGTGCTTTCGTCATTTGTTCAAATTCGTTGACAGTTTTGAATGTTTTCAACCATAATTCCTACATACTGCACCTTTAAGTACACATGTCCTGTCCTACCCTGTGCAGCGAGCGCCTAAACATAACCATAGTAACAGTATCACATTTTGTGAGTTTCATTAACATCAGCATATTGGTAATAATCAGGGCAGCATTACATATTGTACCAAACATAGCTGGGCCAATGAAGTGATGTCCAATGCCCTTCATGAAGTAAAAATAAGATACATGTTTATATAAAAAAGGGCATTTATTTAATCTATTATTCTCTATTTAAATTATTATTAATCATATGAGAATGTATTGAGGGTATTACAAATTAAATAATAATCAGACTTTAATCACAAAATGTCCAGATCCTCTGAATATTGGCAAATCTCCCAAACTGATATATTTATTAACTAGTATTTACTAGCAACTATTTAAAGGAATGTTTTTTCTGTGAACCATCTTTTGGGTTTTCTTGGATGATCAGTTCAAATCTCAATCCAGTGAAAAATAAGCGATTGCTGAGGCTTACAAAGAATCACAAAAATGATGAAACTTAGCTCCGAAGGCCAAAACAAACTTCAAAACTCAACTACAACCATCAGATCTGGGAAAAGTCATTTTGTGCATTTTCGTTTCGATGCCCTCCACATTGATTTTACGTTCGTTGTGTAGTAGATGGTGCCCAACGCGGCTTGTGTGCTGCGCCTCAGCCTTGTACTGGTAGAAAAAACCTTGATATGTACAATAACTTGCAGTAGACGGTGTTGAGGGATGACAGACTCGGCTATCTTTAAACACCTTGTCACTTGTGCGTGGACGAGCAGACAACAGCTGCAAAGGTATAGACGATAAACAAGATTCCTGTGCTGATTCCCTCTAGCAACTACACCCCCCCTCCCAACACACACACACACACACACACACACACACACACTCAGCTGTCAGTAGTGACCACATGAGGCTTGCCAGTGACTGTCGAGGGCTGTTGCGGTGGAGTGCAGGAGGGTCATTCAGTGAAATCATAAAGCTTTCCTATTGCTGTTATTAAACTATCAGTAAAAATAAAAGATTTATTGAATTCGTCCCATGGTTGTTATTTAAAGGATAATTACGTGTTGTAGCCATTTATGAATAGGCAACAAGCCGCTTGAGGCTGCGCTTTCCCGCGGTGTTACCGCAGCTTGAAAAGCACTCTGCATTATGTTAACAACACCTCTCATCTGGTCTGAATCGGCCGTAAAACTCGGCCTCAAGTGGCTTGTTACCATGCAGACCTGCGACCGGCTAACATTAATGCACTCACTGAAAATCACCATTTATACTGAGGAAATTAAGAAGCGCTGCGCGGTGGAGAACAACACCATTACTATAAATTAGTTTTTGAATGTTTTAATTCTGTTTCTTTATTTTTAGTTCTATTCTCTGTTTTTATTACCGCTGTTTTATTATTATTGTTAAATAAAGCCTATTCGGCCTTATTACACACTGTAAACATGCATCTGTTCTGCCTCGTCGTGTCCAAAGACTCCAGAAGGTGGCAGGTCGCCCTGTGTAAACCTCCCACTGTGTGGCCTGATGGATTACATGCTGGACATTGATTATTTATCACCTAACAGACCAGCAGATTCAAGGATTGGACATGAGGCAGACCTACACTGCACCAAAATCACTGTGTAACAATGTTAGTGGTTACAAAATGTATAATGACATTCAAAACGGCAAAGAAAACACAAATAGGGCCTTTTTTAAAGCGTTAGAGAAGATTACAAGCATACTGTATTTTAATAACATTAAAGCTAACAATGAAACTTGATCAAACCGACCCAATGGACCTGATTCCATCTGATACTGATGTTAAACATGAAGCTGTTGCAGTCACATATTGTTGTGAGTGCTGATTAGAGGGAAAAAAATGGATGCCGCTTCTTTTACACATTTAGGATGATAAACGTCTGAGAAGCAGTGGAGTGCAAAGCAGCTGAACTTTAAATGTTAGCTGAAGTGAAAAAAGACTTTTAAAGCTGCGAGAGGAGAGCTGCGGAAATATGAGTTAAACAGCCCGATGATGTCAGCACAACAACACACCTGTGATTCAATCGGGTGTGAAAAATCTGATTTGTAGTAAAAAAAAAACGTTTGAACTCCTTTGATGAGATTATTTATGTAAACAGATGATTTATCGGCCTACTTAAGGAGTATCTAATAGTGACTTCTTCAATCATATCACACCAGGCTGGAGCTGCTGCGAGCCATTAAAGTATAGAGAAATACTTATTCATGCAGAGGCCACAGTGAGAAAAAGAAAGGTGAAGTTATGAAAAAGAGCAGGTTATTGCTGCTCTTTAGCGTTGATGTGCAGCTGAGTGCGGGACTACAGTCACTTTATAATTCAGCTTTTGTTCGGTGCTTCTCTCTGTTACAGTCAGCAGTGATAAATCAGGCACAGCAGATATTTGTACAAATGTCCTCCGAACAGGAGATCCAACAGAGCAAAACCTCTGCGTGGTCCTTCAGTAAATCAGGACAACAAAGTGTTGTGGGTCTGTAGAAAGGCCACAAATACTAATAACGCCCCTGGTGACGACAGAAGAGGACCCAGCAGTACTGTGGTTGAACATTTCACACCAACAAATGAATTCCAACATCTAAGTGATATTAAAAACTGACTGTATAAAAATGACATGGCAATTTGTGTGAAATGTAATCTAATTACTTTTGTAAAATATTGCATCTAACGCTAAAAAATGGACGCAAAAGTTTAACTTCCACAAAGAGCATGGATACTCTGGTTAGGTGGCGACCTCTAGTGGCCAGAGTAATTATTACGGCTGCAAAGGAGGAAGTCGGGTGAAGGAGTATAATTAGCGGCAAAGCCCACATAAGGAGGAGTAAAAACTGGGATTTCATAAAAACAGCATATACCTGTGACATCATCAGCCTCACTGATGCAGCTGACCAATCAGCTGACACACTCGGTATCATCAGCTGTTGTTTCCTGACACCTCTACCTGCTCCCGTTGATGATTTGCGATTTTTATAAGTTTGATCAGTTTGTCATTACGAGGCCTTGTCAAACTCCTCTTTAACTCTCAATCAGATAACAATAGTATCTGCATACTTGTAAGCGAAACTTCCTTCAAGTTGCTCTCTAGTCGTAGCCCACAGTTAACAGCCATTTTCCAGTAGTTTGATTTTAAGATAGTGAGCTGACTCAGTGTATTGGCCTTGGCTGACTAACTGCTCACACAGTTGAATTATTGGGTTTATAAAGTGCGCACAGGCTCTTCAAAGCCGCTGAGGCTTTTTGGTCCTTGGTAATGACTAATGACTCAGGGATATTCATGAATGTTTTTTTTTTCTGTTTAATCAAAGGAGGAATAAAGTGTGAAGGGCCTGGTGATGTGCTGCCTGTGTGGGTTTGTCTGACTTTGCTGCAAAGTACACATTTCTTTCTCATTCTCTGCAGATAAAATTACTCTGACATGGTTATTAGCAGTTTTGTGCTCTGTTTCTCTGGAACAAGATGTGTGTGTGTGTGTGTGTGTGTGTGTGTGTGTGTGTGTGTGTGTGTGTCTGCCTGTGTGTGTGTGCCAGTGTACATTCACATGATCACTGTGACTGTGAAGATATCAGCGTGTACGATATAATTAACAGTCTAAATAGTAATTCATATGTAGGTCATCTTATAAAAACACTGCCCAAATAACTACTTTTTACATTCAATTGTGATGTAACATTAATCAAAAGTATATTGCTGTAGTTAAAGTCATATTATAATGATGAATACCTTCATCTCTGTTGCATTTTCTTTTATAGTAATATGTTTGAAGACCAGTACTAGAGCAAATACTCAGATACTTTAAGTACCAGTTAAATAATGTAAAACAAAAAGGTCCGCACTCAAAATACTGCTGAAGTAAAAACTGCAGAAGATTTATCAGCAAAATTAAAGTATCAAAAGCAAAAGTACTGGTTCTGGAGAATGGTACTGTGTTAAAGGTGCAATATGTAAGAATTGGCCTGTTTAAATTCTTCTCCCAACAACTAGGGGGCAGCATATCACCATCACAGTAACTGCTGCTAACTGTATTCTTTTAATACATCCATGACTGTAGCTACTGTTAGCTTGTTAGCTTTGTTAGCCACGCAGCTAGCCAGACCACCAGGGGACTGTTGGTGTTTACAGGAGCTGTGGACCGCTGGGAGAAGGAGGAGGTCAGCATGCTAACTTTAGAAGATACCTCTTCAACATGATACAGAAACATCGTTGACATTTCGTCAAAACTCTTATTTCTTCACATTTTGTTGATAATGTCAGTTGTGAATGTTTTAAACTAAAATTCTTACATATTGCACCTTTAAAGAAGGACAGTAGTTGGAGTGAATGCCAACCAAAAAGTACGAGAGTGAAAGTCCTGATTAATAAGTCTGATGTTAAATGTAATGATGTATTAAAAGTGATTTTATGGCAATAAATGTACTTAAATATTTAGTAATGTAAAAGGAAAGTATACACATAAATACTGATTAACAAACACTGGTTGCCAATAAAATAAATATATTTAAAAATGTGCTACTTTGGCTCTGATGCAGCGTGCAATCGGACTCCAGTGAAGAGGACCCACCTCTTCAATTCTTTGTTTCAGGGTTTTGTATGCTAATTAAAACATGAATATTATACTTCTATTTCTGTCAGTAGACCCTCTAAAACCCCCTAATTCCTACACACTGCACCTTTAAGTGGTAAAATATGAGTATCAGTATGAAGTAGCATGAAATACTTATATTCTTAAACTTACTCACACACTCTCTCCCACTGATAGAAGCTTCAGCCTTGAACTCATCTAATAATTTAATACATTTATGTTGGAAGTTGAATAATAAGTCGCTGGAGCAGCCCTATATGACTGTTAGATGATTTCTTCTGACTCTTATTCACACTCTATAGGTTTTCTTTTCCTGTAAAGCGCTGAGCCTCATGACACTTACGATGAATAATCCCACAGTCCCACCAGAGACATGTGCCAGCCAAGCTCCCTTTATCCTGCCTACAAGCAGGATGGTGCTCGGTGACAGCAGACTTATACATTGGGGACAATTAAGTAAGGGAAAATCTGGTCATAAACATCAGCGTCACATTGTTAATCCAGCAAATTTGATCCAAACACTTCTTCACTCTCCTCTCTGCCGCCTCCCTGGCTGCCTGCATATCCTCCCTGCCGTCTCCCGTTACATCCGTGTGGAAGTATCGTCTTACCGCAGCAGAGGAGGAGCTGCTGGTGTCTTTCTTCGTCACGGCTGCCTGATACATCGCCAGCCGCTCTTTCACCGACACCGACTCGGTCTCCTGGTCCTCGGCGCTCGGGGCCCAGTCCTGGGGGGGTCCTGACCTGGATCTACCTGGGCTGCCTGCAGCTGCACAAACACAAAGAAGTCGCCCTCTAAGATGTGAGCAAACCAACATCAACTCAGACAGAGCTTGCCATTTGTAATTGGACTTAAAGGCAGCATATTGGTAGTGTAACTGCTGCTAAATGTAGCTGCTGTTAGCTAGTTAGCTCAGTTAGCCGTGCAGCTAGCGGTCTCAAATATGACCTCAGACAGGTAGTGGCTAGCTGGTTAGCATGCTAACTTCGGTATACATCTCTGCAACACAGTACACAGACATCAGAACGTTAGCAATGTTATTTCTTCACATTCAGATGGTGATTTCAGTGAATTTTTGTATGTTTTCAACTAAAATCTTACAGATTGCACCTTTAAGGACAGTATAAATAAGGTTTATGTCAATGTAGGTGACTGTTTCAACCTGAATCAATAGAATGGATTTTCTGTTTCAGAGAGAAACCCACTGATACTAAAATATTACATAACCACAGTTTCCTTAAATAAAAAAATAAGTCAATAAAAGGAAATAAACAACACTAAATGTATCCAGATGGTGTCTTTAAAGTCTGAAATATTGAAGTGGAAGTTTTTTGCATTTCTCTCATCAGAGATGCTGAAAATCCCACCCTGATTTTGTTAAATATATCTGCATACCTCCAGAAAACCGCAGATACTTTAACCAAGAAATGGCCAGAGGCAAGCCATGCTTTACAAGTATCGACATGAAACCGAGGCTGAAAACTCATCAATCACAAAGCACTACTTTATGATACTTCATATTTCTCTGCACGTCCCTGCGGATAGCCAATTAGAGCAGACCACTGATTTTACATTTGACTTTTCTGTGCTACAAAGCATCATTAGGAAAGCGAGAAGCCTCCATTAAGGCTCGGCACACACCCACACTGGACCTTTTAGCTCTTGGCATGTTCTCTCTCTCTGGGCAACAACACCGTGGGATGAAAGAGGACCCTAAATAGAAATCATTCTCTCTCATTACGTGCTCATGCTGTAACCTTTTGACATTTTTGAAAACCTCCTCCTTGTTGTGTTTTCGCACTTGGCACTTACATATTTTCTCCACATGTATGTGTGCCAGTATAACTTTGTCTGAAAGTAGAGGTCGGCCTGAGTGCTTCTTCAGCACGGACTGATGTTTGTTCGAAAAGTCTTGTAGCAGCTGCTTTTTTAAATGCATATGGACCCAGTGAAGGTGTCCTTGTGCTTTAGTAGTATAGAGATTAGTGGTATAGTACATACCGTTCATGCTTGACCGTGCAAAGCAAGCTATCTACTTATAATCTCTGACGACACTGGCTTGTTTTAGCTCTCTCTGGTATCCATATCATCAAATTGATGAAATCACACACCCACTTGTTTAACCTCTGTATCTGGCGGGTAAAACCACATCGTTTCCCTCATAAATCCATTCAAAAATCTGGATCTGTGATAAAATGTGCAACAGTATTAAAAATTGGAGGAGCTGTTGGAGTTATTGGAAATCCCATTAAAATTTTAATTAAACAAAATAGAAAATTTGGATTTGGATCACAGCTAGCTAAGTGGGCTAAACGGTGATAATAGTGTTAATAGTATTCATTCAACAAAGATGCTAACCTAGATCTTCATGAATGAATTACACATCATACAAACCGCTCTGAAACAGAAGAGGATTAGCGTCCTGTTGCCATGGAAAAGGCCGATTCAGGTAAAGTGACAGGACACGGCATAATTTCTGCTCTAAATACTACAATACCCATGAGCCCCAGCTTTCATAGCTATGGAAGAAAGTGTAAAATGGAACTGTAGCATATTAAGAAAAAAGGTTGTAACATTTTTGTTAATGTTACTGTTGGCGAATAAATCCAACAACAGATTCGTATTTCCGTATCTGTATTTTCCTCTGACAGTTGCTGAATATTTAAGAATGGCAGGAACCTTACCCTGTAGTTTTTGTCCCTAAACCTAACCAAGTGGTGTCTAAACATAACCAACCTGCGACTGTTTCATCAGTATTAACTACAACGTATTCATGCTACGTACACAGTCTCTGTTTCTTATCGTGTCAGCAACCGAGAAACCTCCCATTTTGGAAATGAAGAGCTGCAGAGTCCAAAATGGAGGACGCTAACGTAGCTTATTCGCTGTGTTGAATCACATACATTTTATTCAACCTACTCTGTCGTAGTATTTGCTCCAAAAAAGAGGAATGGATAGAAAGATGTATTTTGAATTAACTGTGGGAATTTATAGCTCCTTTAGCGACCGAGCTAATGATCTTGTTAACTGCCAGTAAGCAAGCTCATTAGCTTCCTGTGAGAGCTTTTTTTCTCTTTCTTCATTAAGTCTTTATTGAATTAAATGATGTACAAGCTTGAGAAATAAATACCATACCAGGGTGGTAAATGACACGAGTGCAGAGAAAATTAAAAGAGTGATTAGCATCAGCATGTTCCCTGGGTGGATGGTGTGTTAGCTGTTAGCTCCGCAGCTCTGGTTGTTTACCAGCTAGCCCTGTGAATATGTCACCAGGCCTCTTTAACCGAAATATTTTGCAACAATGCACGGATATATTTGTGTGTGAGCAGGTCTTAACACAGACGCCGTGTGACGAGAACACCTCATCCCACCGGTTTTAGCTTTCTGCTACGTCCGGCATGTTAGCGGTAACCCGTCAGGGGGGGAAATAGGCCGCGGCTAACCTGAGGCTTGATGACAGAAACACAAGGATAATGCTCTCATTTATCACCCGTGATAAATGTTGAAGTCATGCTCCGGAGCTGTCACCGAGGCGGAGACGTGCGGTGACAACAACGCTTCGGATATCTCTGGTTTCTGAGAAGGGTATGCAAGGCTGCCATAACATGGAGGTGAGGTAAGCAGGGCTCCGTGGAGGAGAAAATACACCCGGCCTTTTTATAAACCGTCTCTGTCTGCAGCGTCATGTTCCCCCGTGACAGGGAGATTTATGGCGTGGAAGCGTGTGTGCGAGGGAGAGAGAGGAATAAAAGGAAACAAAGACGAGGCAAGATTGAAGAAGTTCTAATGAGACTGAAGCCTTTCAAAGATTTGAAAGTTGTTTCACCATCTCCCTTTGCTGCTGCTAATTAGTACCAGATGTTTAATAAGCATTAATAACAGCTTTCAAACATCTCATTGCTTAAGATGCCTGTACGTAATGGGGGCCAGGTCTCTGTTTACCGTGTGGTATTGATATCAGGACTTTTTCACAGCCTTACACTTATAACCTGTGTCATTTTCGGCTTGTGATGGATTGCTTCGAGGCATATTTGCCACCACACTCACTGTTATTTTCTTCCCGGGGTATTTGCTCCTTATCTCTTCAATGCCACAAGTGACGGCACCAGGCTTGGGGAGGGGGGGGGGAGTTAATGGAAGTGGGAGAGGCTGGGGAAAGTCAACAGGGAAGGCCGGTATGCGCGACTCAGTGGCTATATCGAGCCCGGCCGAGGGGCATTGACCTCCCTGTCACTGCCTCCTCGCCGCTGCCTGCGCTAGAGCGATCAGAGGTGAGGCGCCAGGCACAGAAGCGGGGAGGGGAAGGCCGGCACGGGGAGTTGGGGTAAGAGACAAGGGAGGAGAGTGTGTCCAGGAAAGAGAGAGAAAAAGAAGGAGAGTCATTTTGGAGTTTGAAGGCAGCGTGGATTTGTGTAGCTCAGAGCTGAATCAAAGCCCATAGATCTGTGTCAAGCAGAGGCCGTGCGCTAATCACAGAGGTGTCGCCCCCTTCTCTGCCCTCTCCTCACAAGAGAAGCCTTAAGCAACCCAATTTTCTGTTCATTACTTACTGGCCAAAGCTTCTGGCGGGCGAGGTTTGACAAGGAGAGCCAAAATCGAGCTACACTAATTGAAATGTCAGCCGTGGAGGCCGATTTCTTCCTTACCGACGAAAGCAAAACAGGCACAATAATTGAGCTGTCAAATCTATCAAAATAACTTCTTTACATGGAGACTGGATTGCCCTCCGGTGCTTCCTCATGCTAGGCTAAGCACTTTGTCTCCGATTTGCTACGCTTTCAGAATATTCCAGATCAGATGGCTGCTGGTTATGTCTGGCGGAAGGGAAACAGGAAGAGGCTCATGCATGTTTTATGGCGAAAGCACAAATCCTGGTGGAATCACAGAAACGTACTCCTGATATCACGTCTCGTTCTTTATGGAGCTCCAGCACCTCCAACACAATACTGCGGCTGCACTTCATCTTATTTTTTCGATTTTACACCAAAGATTCATCATGTCTGCGCAGCCCGGGCACATCAGACCAATTCATTATCGGCTGAAATGTCATCTACTGCTTCCAATCTGGCTGCTTCCACTTGGAAAATCACTTTAACAGAGCTGTGCTGACATGTTAATAAAAGAGTCAGCCTTGAAATGCTGATAGTCGTACAACTCTTACCTTCTGAAGGTGTGTGGGTTGCGCTGTACGTCAAAGGACAATAGAATCCAACAGAATAGAAAAGGGCCTCGGTTCTCCAGAAAAATGGGCTCAGTTGCCCGACACAGAGAGCAGATTCTGGGCAGAGACTGACAGTGAGGCTCGGAGACCAGCTCCAGCAGTGTGAGATCCAGGCATCCAGTGACAGCTGACTTTATTTTAGAAGTCCCCCTCGGTAAAAAATAGGATGGACTCGGGTAAGAGGGTAGGTGGATGTGGGTTGGCTTTTTTTAGTCTCGAGGTACCCAACATGCCCTTAACCTTATGTCACAGTGGGCTTATGGACACAGACGTCCCACACCGCGAGCCAGAAAGCAGATACATCCTTCATTTAAGCAGCAGAGAGCAGGGAGACACTTGGCATTTGAAATCACTGCTTGTTAGCATGGTAAATATCATGGCCTTTCATGATTCAGCACACACTGGAGATAGATTTCATACACGCTGCTTCATGGACATCAGACCAAACTAAATAAAAAGTGAGAGGGCTTAGATAATTGGAGGAAAAGTTAACAACAAAGCGAAAAAGATGACGTCACGAGAAACAGTTTCAAGAGCTTGTTCATTGTTCATGTTTCATTCAGAGAGTTAGATGAGAAGATCAATACCGCTCTCATGTCTGGATGCTAAAAATAGAAATAGAGTCAGGGATTAGTCCAGTTTACCATAAAGACTGGAAGCAAAGTCTGGCTTTAACGTGCAAAAATACACCTGACAACACGTCCAAAATAAAACTTTTAGATAACAGCCATCATTCATAAATGATGGGATAATAAATGGGATTAGCCTAGCTTAGCATAAAGACAGGAAGCAAGTCTGTCTTTGTCTAATGTGCAAAAATACACCTAAGTACACATTGAAAGCCCACGAAATATGACTATTCAGTAAACTTTATATAACCATCATTAATAAAAGGTTTCCCCCTGCTGCTGCTAGTTTTTATGCTAAGCTAAGCTAATCATCTGCAGGTTTTAGCTCCATGTTTAGCATACACTCATGAGAGTGGTATCCATCTTCTCATGTAACTGTCAGGAGGAAAATAAATATGCATATTTAACAAAATATCAAACCATACATTAAAAATAGATGGCTAGGAATGAAATTGACTCACCCATGTCAATATATATATTTATACCATTTCCCTACATAGTTATTGATTACAGGTTCATGTGCTCGGCATCATTTATAGCGTCAGGGAACGGTTATGATACCACTTCTAGATCAATGCTTCCTCTCAGACGTGAATAGCATCGCCGCTAAACCAAGTACAATGTGTTGCCGCCGCACAGGTCTGAGATACATCCTCCTGGTGCCCGTCTTGACTCAAATATTGCCGGTAAAAGCTGCTCAACTTTGGTTTTTTTTTTCAATGTGGTGAATGATTTACAGCACTCTGCTGAGAGGACTGGAGAGTACCTTTCTCTGTGAACCCTTGCTCCGCCTAAAAAGCCATCTTGTACACTTAAAGCCTGCCATCAAGATGCCTTTGAACTTTTTTCAAAGACAGCTCCTCAGATGGACAGCGAGGTACTATAGACGACTCAAAGTGAGGGAATTCAGTGTAGTACTGAATTGAGCTTGAAACTTTTAACGATCGAGACACACTCGAGCAGGGCAATTGGAGATCTAATTCCTATCCTTCCTATCCCTTATTTCTGTCTGTTTCTCTGTTTCCCTTCCCTCTTGAACACACGTTGCCCTGAAGCGGTAGCAAAGGTCCTCTTTCAAACCTGTGACCTTGTGTTTGTGTCTGATCAGCCCGAGGCCTTTCATTCACTCTTTTACAACCTACATCCTTCTTGACAACAAGAGAATCTAGCCTACATAACCCTGGAATCATTTATGTCTTTCCTCTCCATATTATTTGCCGCGATTGCGACTGTTTGCCGACCTCATATATGAAACACTAGGTGTTCACGGGGAGCCCACCCCATGAGGCGCCGTTGGCAGCACATCGACCAGAGAAAAGCGTGGTTATCAGGCTTGTGGAGAAGCTGCACTCTGCTGATAATCCCGCTGAAATTGCACATGGATTTCCTGTTCCTAAAGTGGAAAATAAACATACTCCTGTAGAATACATAATGAAGGGGGCTTGAGAATATCGCCAAGCTGAAGTCCAGAGTGAGTCTACATTCAGGTGAGTTTCATAACTTTAACAAAATAAAGTTATGAATGTGATTAGCCTCTTTAATTTGATAAAAATGACTTGCCAATTCCACATTATATAACAGCGAGTCTCATTTATCAGGATGGATCGGGATGTGCTAATCAATGCTAATGATTCAAGGAGTATTTCACCTGCTGTTTTTCTCTGTGAGAACGCAGTGTCAAGATGTTCCCAATGCCTGAGTCAAGGTTGGAGAGTGAATTACTATCTCTTCACATGTTTCTCTTCCTGATCCTACAAACCAGCTTCATTTTCTGTGTTATTATAGTGTAACAGAATTAGCGTACTGGCCCAAATATGAGTATGAGTATGTTTTTATAGGTATTATGATTGAAAGAAGTGGGGTTACGTTATAATCAGGGACTTTACATTTATGTATTTGTACCAGCCCCTTTGGAAGCAGCTGCCGTTAGCTAGTTAGCTCAGTTAGCAGTGCAGCCAGTGGTTCGGACTGGGTGCTCAGGGACCAGGGGGTGTCAGTGTTTACACCGCTAGCACAGGAGCTTTTGAATCTTTAATGGGAGGTGGTTTGGCCGTGGATGGCTAAAGTCATTTAATCATTCACACGGGCTACTTTGTAAACAATAACTGACACGCAAACTTTAAACTTTAAAGGAGAACAAGGAAACATAAAGGGGAAAAATACAAACAAGGAAATGATCTTTCACAGGTCCTCACAGAAAGGGACTCCCCCCTCAGTTAGTTGGATGAGCAATGGGGAGATTAGACGAAAACATTTTTACAGATTAAACTAGGAGACAAAATGTGTAAATGATTGGACTTTTTAAAAAAAAACTTTGAATAGAGCAACACTAGACATTTCCCCTTGCTTTCAGTCTTTGTGCTAAGCTAAGCTAATTGGCTGCTGGCTCTAACTTCATATTTAGCATACAGACCTGAGATGGGTATCAATCAACTCATCTGATCATCAGCAAGAACGCCAATAAGCTCATTTCCAAAAAATTAAAACTATTGCTTTTAAGCTAGAGTATATAGTTTTGGCTGAACAGCGGCCACTGTGGCCACAAGTAGCAATTATATCAATTATAGCAAGATTAACTTGATTTATTTGCTTTAAAGGGGCAAGAATTGGCCACAGTTATACTCCAAACAATAGGGGGCAGCATATCACAAACTACTGCTAACTGTAGCTGCCGCTAGTCAGTTAGCTTGGTCAGCTGTGAAGCCCACTTCTGGAAGCCTGAGCTACTACTAAACTATTACCTCTTAAGTTAGAAAGTGGTGCTATGAGACAATACAGGCTGGGGCTAGGTGGTTAGCATTCTTACGTCAGTGGATAGTAACGCCAAATCTGTTACTTCTGTTTCAAACTAGGATTCTTACATACTGCACCTTTAAAAACAACACTTTGACTGCATTGAAAAATATCATTAAACAAACTATCTGAAGTGTGCCAGCAAAACCCCTGAGTGTATTAAGTTGAGTAGGTGTGTTTTATTGCTCATGATTTCAATTTGTGAGGGGGTGACTGTCTTTTTTCTTCCTTTAAAATTTGCATAGCTTCGCTTTAAAGATTAAATATAGGTTACATAAAAGAGCAGACTCAGTAAACAGAAGAAATATCATTTAAAAATGCTTGCATAAACATCCGCCATATGTCAAGGTGAAACCAAAGATATTTATACTGTAATCATGATAAAACACACTCAGATTAAAATAACTATTTGTTCTGCAAGGTCACAAAACACGTTTAAATGCCAAGGATTTCAGAAAACAGCCGCTCTACACATTTCCACATATACTGAGACGATATGGTGTGTAGACATTGTATTGATTCACCTAGAGGACCCAGCCTCACGTCAATACACAATACAGTCGAACCTCAATTTTCAATTTCCAAACATCAGTCATGTCTTAGGGGCTAATTTGTGTCCCACAATAGTCACTAAGGGGATCCCATTTGAAACTGACAGGAGGAAAATCTTTGTTTTTCCTGAGGATAACATTATGAAGACATCATCATTTGGCATGCAAATCTGGGAGGAGATTAATTAAAACAAAAACAGTCTTTTGGCAAATCCAGTTCCAATTGGCAGCGTTCGCACACTTTGAAAAATTCTCTTGGGCTGAGTGTGTCTGACAAGTGTAATCAGCCACAGACTAATATAAATATACACACACACAACTTTTAAATATATAATAAAAAGCATCCCTGTGTAACTGTTGTGTGTGACGTGAAGCCAGCCACAGTGTCATGGTGGTGATTCAGGTGTAATACGAGAGGAAACAAGTAAACAAGGGTGCCTGTTTAGAAAGAGCAGCCTGCATGGAGGTTTAGAGTTGAGCTTTGCATCTGTTTAAAGCGCCGTTACACCGCCGCCGCAGCTTTATTTAAACATTGTGGCTTTGCGGGGAACAGCTCCCCATAGCCTCCCCCCCACCCTAACCCCCGTTACCACCGTTAGTCATTTGACCTGGCAGATTATGCAGCTTTCGCGTGTCAACCTGTCAGCAAACACAAAAGCCGTCGCTCAGTCAGGACAACAGGAACACGCAGGATCGACGAGGAGCTCCAGTTTTAGACATGGCGCGGAGATTTAGGGCGACACCAAAGCCAGACTGATCTCAGGTAGAGATGGAGAGGTGTGTGAGCGTGTATGGTGGAGTTCATGTATGTGTGTGCGTGTCACCTTGACACCACTTTGAGGCCTGTCAGCACTTCCATCACGTAAGATTCTCACTCTCTACATTGTTGCGACATGTAACACTAAAGCAGCAATATTTCTTATTAAAGCAATGGATCACATGACTACTTGTATGTGAAGTGATGAACCCCTCGGCTCTATGGAGCTTTTTAGTGTGGATGACACGGTGCACTCAGAATGAGCGGGACAGCCTGGAAGTGATGAGGGCTGATCAGAAGTTGATATATTTAGTATTCATAAGAAAACTATTTACAAAAATAGCCTCAATTGAGCTACGTGTGAATGTTTTTGATGAGTGAATGAAAACCTTTAGTGACTGAAGAGCCAGATATTTTTCCTAGATGTTGGTGGAGACCAAAAACTGAGCTAAAAGAGAGCGAATACTGACATTCATCAGAAATAAGACATCAGCATGTTAGCATTGTCACTGTAGGAGTATTTTGACACTATTAATATACTTTTACTGAAATCAGGTTCTACTTTCTATGAGGGTTTTTTATTCCATTTTATTTTCTCACTTTCACAAAAGTAAAACTGATTGTATAACTAACATACTGTGGTACCTGTAGTGTCGGGGAAGCTGCTTTGTAAGCACAGCTTTGCAAACTATCAACTACTTAAACTACAGCAGAGCTCGGGAGAAATCTAATTTGGTTAATTAAAGCTTTTTAGAAAAAGGTCAAACAGCTGTGTAAAAAAAAAAAAAAAACATTAAATTGACAACACATTTGTGAAATTATGACAAAATGTAGTAAGCCACAGTAAGCCACTCTGTACTAAGTTAGGAGTTAGCCAAGAAACTTATTAAACAGCATGCAACTACTGTTTTAATACAGCAATAACCAATAATTATGACTACCTGACACCTAGGCCTAATATTTTCAAGTTTTACTTTCCTTTTATGGCCAAATTCTGTAGTTTTAGTCATTACCCACACCAAATAAGGCAAAAAATCTTGAATCACTATGTAAATATGAGCTACCAGCAACAAATGTGGTTAGTTTGATTACAGCAACATTATGTAGAAATTGATATTTTGTGAGATTTGGCGCCCCCCACAGTTTCTGACCGCAACACTACTGTCATAAATACAATCCCAGGTCTGTAACAATTTATTAGAGGTGCTAACTACAAACAAAACTCATCACGTCATAACAATGTTATGTGTTGATAACTTGTACGTTGAAGTAAACATGTATGTAACGCTGTGCTCCTACCCTCTCGAGGGCAGAAACAAGTGACAGAGACACTATTCACCCTGTTACATATGATTTTAAAGCTGTCATTTTAAGGTGAAAAACTTTCATAATGCTGCTTTAAATGTAGTTCTCTCCAACACTGGGGGGGAGCCACTGTGTTAGAAGTTTCTCCTTGTTGTTTATTTCTGATCTGCAGAGTTAAAAAAGAAAAATGAAAAAAGACTGTACCTCGCACTGTAAGCTCCATCTGTGTGTACACCTCTATCAGCGTCAGTGGAAAACAAACTGGAGGTAGCCACCATAGCGTTGCTATCACAGTAATGGAAGCACAGTATCTAGCGAGCCTCCAGCTTCCCATTAAAAAAGCTGCCAGGGAGGCAGCCTTATCTGGCCGTGAACAATCTAGTTTTCAGAACCTGCTTTCTGCCAAATGTTTATCTTCTAGAACAAATGGAACACAACACTGCATTAACTAGTGTACCCATAATGAAATGTCATACAACACATCGGATGTTGCATCTGGAAAGTCCCATTTTAAAACTTAGAAAAAACAAGACTCACAAAGAGCGGTGTCCGTAGGTGAGGCCATAGTCTGATGTGTTGATGGGTCAGCCGGTGTGAGACTGCTGGACGTCACTCTTTTGGACGGGGAGCTGCGCACGGTTGTCACTTCCTGGTTGAGAGAAAGAGAGAGAGAGAGAGAGCTATCAGAGAAAACACCTGTGCTTTTTTCAACAGGGAGACGGAGAGGTGACGCTACGGGTCATCAAAACCAGCTGGCTGTGGCCAAATACACATGTGCACACACAGAAACACAGAAGATTCTACCGCACATACCTTAAAGAGGCACCGTGTAAGAAGATATTTCTCTTCTGATTAAAATATCTCCCCCAAAACTACAGACTGCTCCTTTAAGTGTGAAAAATGATACAGTCAAGCGTCATTTTGATTCCAGTGAAACTTCACTGCTGTTGTCTGGTCTGCACACACATGTACACACACACACACACACACACACACACACACACACACACACACTGTGAGTGTAAAGAGACACGACCTTGAACACAATGTGAACAGTAAGCAATGACTGGAAAGTAAGTGCAAACAGCACTTGGTTGAATTTTAATAGAGTGGCTCTCGCTGTAACTGAAGGTGTTTTCATAGGCGACTATTGATAAAAAGGTGCAACACTGGTAAATGGCATGTCCTTGGTGCATACACGCTTGTTTTCCTCCTTGAAGCGTTTTGTAAAGAACTTAGAGAGTCGGTCGACAACACGTCTATTCAGTTGCAAATCATCCCCGCGAGACACAAACACACCTGTGTCTGTCTGTGTGTAGTGTAGGTGTGTGTGTATCTTTGCAAATGTGTGGGTGTGTTTCCTTTTTTTTTTTTTTTTTCATTTGCAAATCAAATGTATTCCCAATAGCGGGTTTTCGACAGCGTCTTCGCCGGGCATCAACGGAGATTGACAACAAACATGCTCTGCACACGTGGAACACACACACACACACAAACACACACACACACACACACACTAACACAGAAACCTGCATCTGTTTGGCTTGGTCTCTGCTGAAGGTGTCGACCGTAATTTGAGAAATGCACCACAGGAGAAAACATTGTCTCCAAAAATTCCCATTTAGCAAAGCCCCAACAGACAGGTATGGTAATTTGCATACTTTCCTACAGTATTACACACACACACACACACACACACACACACACACACACACACACTAGGGCAACACAGGGTTGTAAACATAATCTCTCTCTTTCTGTCACTGTCATTCGCTCTCTTGCCGGAGCAGCACTCACATCGAATGAAGCTCAAAATCGGCGAGCTGCGAGGAGCTTAAGCACGCGGTCCAAACAGACTGCTAACCACAGCTCCCCAGTGCTGTGTCTGACTGCTGTTATTAAACTGAGTATTTTGTCCACTTTCTGCTCAAGGGATGATTAAGTGCACGAGCGGTAAGGACGTTGTGTGTTCGTGAGCTTGTGCAGAAGTGAGTCACTGAACGAGAGCCATTAAGGGGATTCAAACATTTATCTCTCTTTGGTGGTCTGTTTACACTTCGATTAAAGCCCGCGTCTGCAGTAAATTATGCATCCAGTACATGTGGTGTGTGGGTGTGGTAAAAAAACAAGTTCAGAAAGGTTTTTCTCTGTACATTAATACACGGTTTTTGGTTTCATCACAGCAGATGGAACGACGCTGACTCTCATTGAAGAATTGGCCGTGTGTACATACGTTATAGTAAGTTCTGCATATCTTAACTGAGCTGAGCCAACGTCTCGAAAACTTTCCAACATTGGAGCCTCTAAACTTTTAGTGAAGTTTTGAATGTTTCAACCAAAATTATTACATATTGCACCTTTAATAATAATAAATAGTAAATAAATGTCATTATCTTAAATCTTGATATAATAATTGGCAAGTTTTTGGTTGGTAAATGTCAGAAAATAATAAAAACAACAAGTTCTATAAACTAGTTTCTAGCATCCGTTAGCCTTAAAGGCAGCATAAACAATAAACAAGAGAGGACCCAGGACGCTCCCCTGTGGCACACCACAAAAATATTTAATCCTAATGAACAGAACTCCCCAAGTAGTCTTGACCTTTTCTGTATCCTACCCAACCTGCAATTATCACCTCACAATAAGGAGATTGTAATTGACCATATTAAATGCATTATTGAGTTTAAAACATACCAACATAGATATTTTCTGGCATCTAAGTTGAAAATCATCTACATCTTTAAGCAGAGCCTCCTCAGTGCTTCATTGGCAGTGAAATACGATTTGAAGCCAGTAAAATTTGAGCTTAAACAAATTATTCATGTTATTGGCGTAACGAATGTGTGTGTGTGTGTGTGTGTGTGTGTGTGTGTTTTTAGGAGCGGCCACACAAAAGCAATTTTCAAAAGCCCAATAAAAACAGCCAGCCTGCAAGGAGAGCTTGATAATGTGCAGCAATTCTGCTGACAAAACCCAATGAACCTCTTTGTTGGTCAAGGGCACAGAGAGCTTCAGAGAACACAGCACTCAGTTCAGAAAAACAACCTCAGCTGCACTTCGTTAAAACAGCGTATTCTCTAATGAGTATTATAGAGAAATACAGTTATTTCATGATCAATACCACATCAGTCAGCTCTAAAGACATAACAATGCTGCTCCTGAAAAGAAAAAAGCTCTGCATGTATTTTGTGCTGCGATTCCACCAATTAGATGTGACGACCGCATTTATCCATTTTATGAAATACAATAACTGGATGAACAGCAGCAGTGTCACAGCTCAGCCGTCACCAAGTGCTATCTAGCTTTGAGTCCCTGCCATATGTTCTCTTTGGAGCAGGCTGCCAAAGAGGAAGGAGGAAGAGGAAAAGGAAGGGGGGGGTGATGGTGGTGGTGGTGGTGGTGGTGTTGGGGGATGTCTCTGCACATCTCCGACAGACTGACTGAGTTAATAAGGGACACTGCTCGGTGAAATCTGTCTAAACGTTGCTGGCCTGTCGCGAGAGATAATCCCTGTGAAAGAGAAAAAAAGAGAAAAAAATCACTAGATCCTCAGCTAATGAAATCAATGCTGGCCATCTGGGAACTTTTCATGTGTGACAGACGCCTACAAAGAGGCCAGTTGGACCTGCGATGGTGAAACCATGGTTACATGAAAAAGCAGCACATTGGTTGCTAGCCCGGGGAGGCGACACTGTGACACCCTCCACCTTCGCAATGGTGCCTATTAGAGGGAGACATCACCAGAGCGTAGACCGATCCAGGAAACTGAGAGCTCGCCGTCACATGTGCCGGTACTTTGCCATTTTGCGCTGATTGTCTCGTGTCAGCTGTTGACATTTCCATCCTCTAACAAGCGACGCTCCTTCTGGTAGGCCTTTAATGGCATGCCATGGTACCATGGAGGGTCTCTGAGGAGGGCTGTCTGCCCCTCTCTCCTCAAACTGTCCTCCCCCTCTCCCCCCAACCGTGTCATCCTCCGTTTTAAAAAATGTCACTCTTAATAAGTCAATTAGCCAAGAATTGAAACTAAAGGTTTTATGTTTTCTCGACTGAGGGAATGTGCTAGTCGGCTGAGATAATGTCAGCTTTAAGGATGTAACAGCCTCTTACACGGAGCGATATACAGTCTTAACCTGAATCAAGTGGGTTTACCTCAATCCACTATAGAATTTTTCACAAGGGGAAGAAATAGAAGTCAGTCCTGCAGTTTTTTTCTCTCCCCGAATCACCTTTTTCATTTCAACTACAGATTGACTGGGGAGCATTTAGTGCTCAGTGAACCGGGGATTGAACTAAAGGCCTTCGATGCTGCTCAAAAATAAGTGCTTGTTGAATCATCAAGCAGTATCCGACCCCCCACCCGTCCACCCTCCCAAGACCTCTACAAAAAAGTCTTGTCGTTACCAGGCAGAAAGATTAACCAAATGAAATATGAGGTTTGAGCCATGCCTGCACAGAATTAATCCCAGACAATGCACGCCTATTTGACTTGTGTCCAGACTTGAGCTCTGACGTCATGCTCTCATCGGCAACAGTAATCTCACGAGTCCAGAGGGACTAAATTATAAACTGTGTACAAAAATAGTTGTCCTGGATGTTAACATTTGACCGGTTAAATTATTGAAATTTATTGAAATAATTAGCAAAATCTTGTAAGTGGGATGTGAGGATTGAGAGGAGCCTTTGCTATTGTCTTCTATTAATTTTCTCTGTGTTTGACTGTTAAAGGAGACATATAATGCTCATTTTCACATGCATAATTTAGGTTTACATGCTTTAATGCTCCAAAAACACATCCGTTTTCTCATACTGTCCAGCGCAGCAGCACTTTATTCCCCTTCCGTCTGAAACGCTCTGTTTTAGCTCCTGTCTCTTTAAGGCCCCCCCTCTCCCGAATACCCAGTCCGCTCTGATTGGTCAGCTCACACACGCCTGAGCGAACAGAGCAGCTGTGCTAAATCAGTTCTTACCTGCCAAACTAACTACTGGGCATAACTTATGCGTATGTGTTACACGGTGACATAGTGTGATGTCACAAAGTTATGAAATTAAAAGCGGGACTACTGACAGTCTCCTTTAATGTTTTCTTAATTGATTCATGGCGTCTGAGAGGAACAGCGAATAATGTATGAATGAACCACCTGACATGGATTATAATCAATATAATGTGGCAAACGAATATAATATGAGCTACTATATCGCCAAGAGTACGAGTTGTATATCCATCTCTCCCACTTCTGACTACTCTGGACTCAAATAGCTCTGAAATTGCTCCGAGTGCTGTTTGGAAGGAGATGGTGAAGCTGGTGAAGCATTTCAAATCAATAAGGTCCGCTGGTTCGATATCAGATGTGACATTTTGGAGGAGAGAGGGCACCCACCTCCACAGGATGTATTTCTTAAACACTTTTACAATCTTATTTTTGGACTACTTTCTTTTCCTTTTCCCGTCCGTATCTTTATCCACCTCTTTGCCTAACCTGTTTCTCCCAATCCTTCTCCATCCGTCAATCGTTCTGCTCTTGTGTTGAGACACCTCCCTGCTCTGTTTGAGTGTGTCTGCAGGTGAATGCTGGTGCCGTCGGCGAAACAGCGAGCGCCTGAGACCGACGCTTCCGAGATCTGTAAACGCTTCCAATCCAACAAGACTCCCTCCGTTCGTTTTCTCCTGTTTGTGTCTTTGCTCTGCTGTGTTTGAAACCTCCTCACAAATCCACTCGGAGGCTTCACTGATTAGCGCGCCACATGTCCTCTTGGCGTTTTGCAAACAGTTCAACTAATGCCTATGACAGTGTCTTTCGAGTAACGCTGCAGCTCTGGCTGGTGCACGACTGTAGGGGCCTGCCAAGAAGAGAAGTCACTCACACATGACTCACTGTTTGGGTACTTCATTTAAAATTACAGTATTCCTTTGTTGGCAAATGGTGCATACATGAGTGAGTCCGCGCATGTGGACACACACACACTTTATTTACACATCCAGTTGAGCCACATGCACACACTCCCTCTGACAGCTCTTGGACTGAGTGCTTCTGGCTGTGAGAGCTGCCTTATGGGTTTTCTGGCATAACGTACAAGTGGCTGCTCTCAAAAATGACTCATGAGACTGTACAACAGTAAACAAATCACTGGGCTGACAGAGGCAACCAGTTGCCTTGGACTTGTTTCTCTGAACATGTCTGACCTTCTCCAACAATTCGGAGCAGTGAGCCAAAGGTCCTAGCAGTCATTGAACTGATACTATGCCAGGAGGAGCATCCCAGAATTATTCCTGTCAGTTTGTTCCCCAGTTACTGATCCCTGCCACTAAAGAACTGACATTTAATTGGGCCTTCTTAGTAAAGCTTTGTAACTCAAGCAAAGTCAACAGGACCACGAGTGAAGTGTTTTAACATGCGTGATCTTTTTGGAAAACGTGAAAGAGGCGTGAAAATCACAATTCCACATGTGAATATTGAATATTTTAACATGTGAAGAAAATAATGTCACATGTGAACTCAGCTGGTAACTTCTCACTGTTAATGATTGATATAAATTGATTAGTGGAGGGCATAAACTTCTTTGGACCTTGTAGGGGGGCACGACAGAAAAAGTGCAGGTCAGTTGCAGGACAGACAAGGAAAATATATGGCACTAATATAGATATTCTTTATGTTTACATGTGATGACTTTTCAATGCCAGAACTGTGAAAATAGAGGAGCCATACTCGGAGCAGGAGGTTCACACGACAGGAGAACGACACCAAGCAGCTCTCCTGTGTCGGGTGCATTCATGCAGGTTGCCCCACAGGACGCACTGTCAGCTCCAGGTCCAACTCTTATGTTAGGAGTTGTTAAGTTCCTGTTGTGGGAAAAGGCCTTAAAGAGGGCTCAAAGAGGAGTCGGGCTGTTTCTGCTGCCAAAGCAGGAAGGAAAACAAGCCAGTCTGTGTAAAAAAAAAAGGCCTGAAGAAAAGAAATGAATCACTGATTTGGGTGGATTTTGATCCCTGGTGATGTCATTAGGGTTAGTTTGGCTTGGAGACTTTCAATTTGTAACTGCATCAGTGAATGTGGCAGGAATAATAAGTGTTAAGCCTCCTTAATTAATGTGTTATTTTCAAATCTAAATCAATATTTAGAAGCAGGAAGCCACATTTTTCCGAGCTTTATCGATGCCAAACAATACATTTTATATATTAAAGCGAAAAATTTAAGACCGCTTTTCCAAGACTGAAATTTCATGCTCATGCCATTGGTTGCAATTTGGGAAATGTAGCAGGGAAAATGGAGCCAAACTAGGGTCTAAAAGTCAAGATATCTGTAATTCAGCCTGAGATTTTCTTTGCTTTTTAGAGGAACTGCATCCTCAGGCACTTCTGCTTTGGCTTCAACGTTCAGCTGTGGAGGTTGCAGCTGGCTTCAGACCCTGCGATGCCTCAACCTCTGGGGCGAAATCTTCCAGGCTGTGTGAATAAATAGATGGGTGAGTGAATGCACGAGCGACCTAGTTGAAAGGCATTTGTTAATTACACGAGGTAACTGTCGTCTTGAAAGAGGCAGCCATTGTGAGAGAAGAGATTGATTTGCACAGAGATGTAATGGTTCCATTTACTTCCATCTAAATTAAGTTCACGTTAACCTGAATCTTTTTGACACGGTTGCCGATGTTAATTAATTTTTCAAACATTTACTGATCTTTGTCACATTGATGTTTTAATCCACATGTTGCAATGTGAGGCTTAAAATCAGCTGCGACAGTGAACCAGAAGACAGATATGAAAATAAATTCTTTTAGGCAGCATTTTCCACAAGGATTATCTCCTGTGTGACTTCATTTCCTCAGATGGGTGTCAGGTGATTGATAGTCGGCATAATGAAAAGACAAATTAACCCAAAAGTTTATCTTTTAAGATCAGTATTTTATAAGATGGATCATTGTGAAAGTTATGTGCTGTGCAGAAGTACAAGAAACCAAAGCTTTACCACCAACTTCACCTGACTGTGGCATGTTTATCATGTCTACTATCTACCTTAGCATTTAGCATATTAGCTTGCTAACATTTGCTAATTAGCACTAAACACAAAGTACAGCTGAGGACGATCGAAATGTCTTTGGTTTTGCATTCTTTGTAATGGCATGCAAAAGGCGACCCCACTGGTTTCAAAAAGAAGACAGATTGTATGTAAGCTTATGAGAAAATGACCCTACTTCTCAGTTGATCTCAGTAAACAGTTTCCTCATGAGTTTTTGGTCTCATTTGCTAGTTTCAAGTCTTCTTCAACACAACATGATGCTCAGTTTGTAAATCAAGGTCACATTTAGAGTCAAATAGACGATACAGGAGGGTATTCCAGCTCCATCTCCATCTACCAAAGTATTGGATAAAATAATATTTTGAACTGATGGCTGTGGTAAAGAGAAAGTAAGCATTCATCCTCTTGGAACAAGTAATGGTTGTACCAAATTGTGTGCCAATGCATCAAGTGGATGCTGATATATTTCACTGGATGTGTGGTAACGTTGATCTGCCGGTTGCCCTCCAGGAAAAGTCAGATCACCAAAGTAGGTAGGATTCCTCCTCTAGAAACCATAAATGTCTGTACAAAAATCTCCAGGCAATCCATCCAGCATTTATCAGGTATTTCAGTCTGGATCAAAGTGGTCGTCTGGCGAACCAACAGACCGTCACCGCTATCCCTTGAGCCACGCTGCCAGCACGACTAAAAATAAACCATAAAGTCTGCAGCAGCACACATGTTGTATATATTCTTGTCCTTGTGGTCTGGTTTAAACAAAAATGCCTTTACGCTGCTTTATTGTTTTGCATTCCATTATTCTTTAAAGGTATTTTCTGAGGTATGTTACCATAAAATATATTTGCATTCTCTTGATTGTGTGTGGTTATACTATGTGGCCTTGGTGCATTAGCTCTTGCAATTCATTGCAAACATCTAGGTAGACAAAGACTCTAATCCCATGCGCTCCAGTCCTTTCTTTTCCTCTCTACCATCCTTGGCTCATGAGGCACTTCAATCAAATGCATATTGTTGGAAGATGCTTGAAAAATCCCTTTTCATCAGAGTAATGTGAACATAACAGTCTGAACTATTCAAACATTTAAAAGCCAACCATATTTACATTTGTAGGCTGAATGGCACCAGCGAGGTATTATAGACTATGTAGAGCACTTGGAGATACTGTATCATATTTCAGTGCTAAGAGGCAGCTCAGACCCACACAGAGAGTTAAAACACTATTAAAGCATTAGAGTCGAGTCTTATAATGCCTGAATTTGGATCTCAAGGCTAATTGGTTGACGTCTTCTATCACTCCTCCTTGTTTGCGTTATGTAACTGAGTGCATTGTTCATTTGAAGGTCATCACGGCTTTCATGCCATCCTCTGTTCCACTCCTTCCACTCCCTCCCGTCTGTCTCCGTCTCCTCTTTGGCAGCCGCATTCTTTTTCGCAATGTTTTTGTTTGCGCCGGGTGCCATAAGCGTTCCCTTTTTGCAATCCAGTCGGAGTATGAAAAACAAATTTTCAATCCTCCATCGACTGTCCTCATTATGACTAAACAGAGGCACATCAATATTTCAGGCACTCATGGGCAAACATGGGCACAAAAGAGACACAGTCCAGAAACAGAGAGGGAGAGGAGAGCGATGAGCCACGGGCCAAAAAAGAAGTGAGAAAAATAAATTAGTCTGAGTAAGAAGTGCAGGGACAGACAGAGAATGGCAGTGTACAGGGCATGAAGAAGTCAGACGGGAAAAACAAACTTGATAAATACAGAAAGTCTGTGATATAGGGGTAGTGAGGGCAGCTGTGGGAGTTGGGAGTCTGATTTGTAATAGTGATTTGAGTTTTTCTACCGAGGCCAGCTGGGACAGAAAGGATTAACTTAAGGCCAAACAACCAAACAGAGTCACAGAGCAACAGCAAAATAGGGAGTTTGACAGACAGGCGGAGAAAATGAACAAACAATAAAAAAAGAAGGGACACACAGATATACTGTATAGTAGGCCGGAATAAATCCCACAGGGATGTATGATTGACATTTATGGCGAACAAAGCTGCAGCAGATGGGGGTATGTTCATACTTGAAGCTCTCCAGTGCAAAAACCTGTCGTGATATTTGCGCAAAGGGCACATATATTGCTGCTCTGGTCAAAGGTTTCGCTTTATTTTCGTCCCTGGCAGTTTTTCAGGCTTAAAAACTTGGGTGATGTGTTTTTATCCCATGCCGTGTCGGTGCAAAAAGCAGTTTTTTTGGGGGGAAAGCACATGATGCAACATTTAGTCAGAGTTTTCCCTCAGCTGTTTTTGTGGTTCTGTCCTGTCAAAATCCTCCTGCCGTGTCTGCTTGATGAACAGTGCAGTGGTTTATGCTATTTTTCACTCATTTAAACCTTTCATTCATGGAGCGAGGGTAAAACACAGGGCAAATATTTTTTTAATGAATATTTTGACTCAGGGCTGTTTAGATTGTGACCGGTGTTGCGTGGAGGCCTGGTCACAGCAGAAAGCGGCACAGCAAAATGAATCCTAGCAGCCTGGTGACATGACAAGCTAATATGCTAACTGCTAACTCACTAGCTAGCTGGGCTATCTCTGGTCAGTCACAATAGATTTTCTCTATTCTCACTCTACTGTTCTCTTCACTCCTGAAGCTAATGAGCAAATTCGGTAGCTCGGAAGCTTAGCACAGGTGCTAACGGTCAATAAAGACGTATTTCTAGTATCCCGACTCCTGCCTCATAACTGTCTACAAACCATTTGTCTTTAAGAGAAAAAAATCAAAGTGGATGGCACAACGCAGCTAAAATACAACGATAGCTACCCACAAGTTCGAAGTTCATCTAGATCTATTGTAACAAGCGCTAACGTGTTCTGTTTTGCCAGCGTGTAAGCTAAGCTAGCCACAGTAGCTCAGCAGCTCATCCTGGCAGTAGTCACTGTATCAACGAACCCTCCTGAACCAAATATTTTGTGAAAACGTGCATTTGGATTTTGCTCTGCAACTCTCACAGTGAAAGATAATATCTGTCCTACTTCCTCACCTGCCACACAAGACAAGACATTCTCTGCAATATTAATTTGGTGCCAAACTCCCAGCAGATTCCTAGCCAGGGTTTGTGCGCTTGACACTGCCTTCCTACAGGGTTAAGTGCCTTGCTCAGGGACGCTCCGGGGTGGAAGCTGTTAACGGAGAGGAGAGTAATTTAGTTCGCCCAAATGGGTCCATTTGCAAATGACAAATTTGACCCAGATCTAGTGAGCAGCAGATAAATTAAAGCTTGACAGACGTCCAATGATTTTGAGTTTCAAAGCTTGGCTGCCGAAACTCCCTGTGTGTATTGACTGCTGAAAACCAACGGGGACATTAGCAGGCCACTAATGCAGACTGAAGGTGTGCTTGGCCTTTAAAATAAAATAAAAAAAAATGTACATTTAAGTCACAAATGTATTAAAAAAGAAACAAATAACACATGATCACTGAATATATGAACACGCTGACACGTGATCCGATTTTTGTTGTGTACGTAGCTTCAAATGTACTAATATATTTAGCTTCTGTGGCCTGTGGCAGACACCTCATTCTGTATTCAGGGCGTCTCTCCCCTGATTATCAGTGCTCTTAACCAGGCATGAGCCCTGACAGACATGCACTCGTCTCCAGGGAAAGAAAGTTTGGGGAAAAGAGGGATAAAAAGGCGGTCAGTGTCAGAGATAGTGCAGCCCTGAAGCGGGGCGTGATGAAGCTTATCATTATTGAAACATGACCATAATTTGTTAATCAGCGGCAGACCTGCTTTACCTGCTAAAATATGAACTCGCCCTCCCTCTTAACACCCCCGCTGATCCACTCTGAATCTCTATCACCCCCCATCAATCTCCATCTTCCTCGCTCTCCAACTTCCCCTCCCGTCCACTCTCCCTGCCCGCTCTCTTTCACAATATGGCCCTATGCTCCCTGAATGTAAATCATATTTCAGTCTCTTTCATCAGGCTCCTTGCTCTCTTAATGTTCAGTGAGCTTTGCCAACATCACCAGGCACTACTATTTATACACGACGACTCTGAAGTGGCTCGGGATCCGGCTCTGTTTTCAGCCACTCCAAATATACACCGAACCGTGGAACTGACATCGGCTGACACACCGCATGCCTAGTTGATATTCTGGGGGTTTAAATCTATAATTGTGCAAATGTGTAATACGAGCTCATGCATGGGGATGGATGAACTTCGCATCACCTCAGCATACATATTGAGTCAAATGTGACCTGGAAAGTCAATCGCTTTGAACCACACTGAAATGTCTCAGAAAGCACCGGACGGATGGCCACGAAATTCTAGTTCCTACTGACTTTGAAAATCCACAGATGTTTCTTCTACCACCAACATAAGGTCGAGGTTTGTGGTTTTAGGAGTCGGAGGAGACTGGGGTATTCCTAAAAATGTAATATCGACTGCATAAAATTTGGACTTCAAGTGCAATGAGTGACCGAACCTGCTGTGAGAAACCGAGATGATTTTCATCCTGTTTGATGTATTAAAACCTCATCAGGCTTTAAGATCCTTCCTCCTTCAGAAGCTTCTGTTTGCTCCTTCAATTTATTAAAGCTAACAAGGTGCCACAATATGACATCCTGACTTTCTTCCCCCCGGTCATTCCGGCACCTGTAACAGGTAGCCCTAATGAAACAACTGGGACCAATTTCCTCCCAACAATGCCGAGCTAATGAGTACTGACTGCCAAATTGTTACTATTTAATGTGCTGAATAATTAGCTGAAGGTCAACACAGGAACACAGCCCCTCAGTGAGCCACTTGCTAAAATATCTGCAAAGAGATAAGGGCTGGAGAGAGAGCGCTTCATAGTAAGTATTCTAGAAAAGTCATTTAGATAGAGCCTTTATACCAATTTGAAGTGCGTTTTAGCAAGCGTGCTGGCCATGTTGTTGTGAGCGTGTTAGCAGCCTGGCAGAGCTGTTAGCATGCCTGCAGACTGGTTGTAAAACTGTAACTGTAAAGGGTTTAATGATTGAGCTTTCGTTTATGATACGCAGCCAAGAGCATTTGCATAGGAAGCCTTTGTCTGAAGAGCGCTTCCTCTTTTTCCGCCGTTTCGAGGATGAATAGCAGAGATGAGCGATGGCATGGCGCTGCCCTTGCGGTGACATGGCATCGTGATGAATGATTGAAAAAGAAAGCCTGGAGGTCTTTGGCTAATTGTTGCACACATATGCTCTTGTGAGGCTGTGGGTGTCAAACAGTGTTAGCGGAAAAGACAATCTGAGTCACACAACAATCTGTACGGGAAAAGGCCCTGGAGACATGCATTCATTACCCGGCTAAAGGAATGGATTATCATACGTTGGAGTAAATACTGTAAGCACATGGCGCCACAATACCTCAAGCGAAAAAACAACAGTACAAAGCAGACTTTTGTGTATCTTTAAATCCGTACACATAACCAACAGCAGGTAGGCAAATGAGTCTGAGCCCTCTGTGTGATGAAGTAGGGAGTTTCAAAGCTGTGTTTGGCACACGGCGTAACAGTGCAACTATTCTCGGAGCCAAGGCGGCGAGCAACAAGTCATCATCTCACAACAGACTAGCAATGCGTCACACGCGGCTCCGCTGCCAGCTCCATTAAAAGATTTGAATCTGTGAAACTGAGACGAAAGAGATGCCTGGTAAAAGTTAATGGAATTTTTACGAGCTCAATGGACTCGATAAGGACGCCGGTGTCCTCATCAAGTCTGGATCAATTTCTTGCAGACACATTGTGGCTTTTAGTTTATTTAACGTTTAATTAAGCGCGTTTAGGAACGGCGGTGCATATTGATTGATTTTTTTTTCTGTATTTGGGGTAAATGGTCCGCCATTAGCCAAAAGGCGGCCTCGTTCTCATCCTTCAGCGTGGCGTTTGACACTTAAAGTGCCATATTTCAGCGTGGCAGAGTGACAAAATTCACTCTTTGCTTAAAAGCTGGGCAGAGGTGAATTAAGAAACAAAGTATGAAATGAAAAGCCTAATGCACTGCTCCATTTAAATCAAAAACAGGCCACTTGTTGAGAGGAAATATGACAGCTGAGGTGCACTATGTAGTTTTGAGGAAGAAGATCTTTATTAACTGATTTTTTTATGCCTGAACAAACTTTTTGTATATAATTGGCGGACCCTGCCACCTTTCCAGCTTCAAACAATGTTCTGGGAAACTTATTTTCCTCTGAGAACAGCTTATTTATTCAGTTATGGGGGGGGAAAACAAATCAGAAATTGTATTATTACCTCATTAATATTGTAAATATAAAAAATCTGTGTGTGAATTTCTTTTCCAAAACTCCATAGTGCCCCTTTAATAGAGAGAATATGCCTGACAAATACTGGAGTCTGCCCAGCCAGACTCATGAAAAAACATGAGAGCGAGTTAGTGACAGTGACGATACAAGTTATGAAAATAAACCGAGGCTGCATTCCAGACCTCTAGTGCCACTGTCTGAATTTATGTAGACAGCTCATTCACAGGCCAGAGAGCACATGAGTCCTCCACCTTAAAAAAGTTCCCCTCTCCCTGCTTAGCCCATGTTATCCTGTTAGCCAGGTGTGACTCGCTTCATCCCGTGCTATGAAATCCTTTTACGTTCCTTTATGTTGTGGTAAATTTGCCCAACACATCTGACTTAGATGTTCCCCCAAATTATGCAAATCCTGATAATCTGACAGCCTCAGACACAAGAGAAAAGCCATTTTAAGACACCTTCAAGCATTAGGTATTACCTCCAATCAACACCAGGTGATTAGCTATTGTCTCACCGAGATGAACTCCTGATTAAGAGTGCATCATTTATCCGCCTTCTCGTGGACTTTGGTTTAAACTGTCTGTTTTTAGCATCTGAGTCTCACAGAGGCTACACTGCCACCCACTGACCAACAGTGGCTGTTACAACATGAATGAGTGCCAACTCAGGTCATTGAGTACTAGAAACATTTAAGTTATGTAACTGTTAATTTATGCCCGGACATTTTTAATGAGCCAGCACAGAATAATGGAAAGCTTTGCTAAGTGCAAATGTACAGCACTCGTGATCGGTGGCCTATTTTTGTGCACATTTACATGCATTGTAATGACTGAACCGTGTTCAGTGTTGTGCTTCTGAGATTTCTATCACCTCACCACACCAGACTCATGTGTGTGAATCAGTATGTGTGTGTTGTTCCCGGTGTGCACAGTCATGACCAGAAGGTCAGACAGATGCTGTGAACACGAGCCAGTGTCCCTGGAGGACGGGCCGGCCACACAAGCGGAAAAACACGCTCTTTGCACTCAAGATAAACCGTTGCATCACTTCACATCTGCGGCCGTTGGAAGCGACGACTGTCCTCTCCCCCCCCCGCTGAGGATTTTGGCCACAGCTGAGCGACCACCTGGGAATGCATCCGTCATTGTTACGGCCTTCCGTCCAATGACATCGCACCGTTTAAATAAATGAAATGGGCCACAGAAAGAAAAATACAGTGCATCATCAAATATTAAGCTCAGCATTACAGATGAGTTTGGAGACAAGGTCATGTTTTATAACCGCCCGGCTGCAGAGCTCTAGTCCTCTCCTCTCTCTGGGAATCTGGGAACACTGCCCATACGCTCCATTAACGCCGGCTGCAGGCTGGGGTTTTTTTTTTTAAAGAAAAGATAGGGACACAATCTGAGCACTCATGATACAATGCCAAGATACAGCATGTGTTGCAGTGCCAGCATGTGATATACAGACACTCTGACCAGCAGTACAGCTTGCTGTTTAACAAAGAATATAAATAAATGATCCCTGGGTGAAAAGGCGAGGGCTCAGTTTGGAAGTTGAAGGGAAAGAAATGCAAAACTTGAATCTGATAAAAATGGTTGTAAAGTAACAAGCTGATGAGCTATTATCTGTCAGGATAATGTGTATTATTCCCGCAGAATTCATGCTGGGATAAAGAGACATAGACACCAGCTGGCTAAATACACCTGATTTTCTTCATCAGGATCCATTCATTATTCCCCGATGGTTGAAATGTCAAAAAATGCGATGCAAATCCTGGATCCATCCCTGCACCAAAAGTCAATGGAGTCTATTCTGGACCGAGACCCATCCTCCATCCAAGTTTCGTGGAAATCCACTTAGCTCAGTTTTTGGTCTCCACCAACTCCTTGGAGGAATATCTTGCTCTTTAGCTGCTAAACGCTCCACTGTGTTTGCCAGCTCACTGTTAATGGTTACAGTGTGTTTTTAGACCCTTTCACTTTCCAACTTAAAGATGCTAAATCACTCTGAGCCTGCGGATGATTAAGTAAGTTTGTCACTATGAGTGGCTCCTTTCTCTTCCACGCAGTCATTTGAGCCATTGTTGATAGAATAATATGTACTACAGCAGCTTTAACGAGTCAAACACTAAACAAAGAGAGACTAATGACACTGAGGCACACAAATGGCTCAGTTAGCCTTTTGTTTATCAAAAGGCTGAGAAAGTTCTCCTAATGGTGAGCCAAAGATAAGACTTTTACATATTGCTAATGGTCAGTGAGATACTGGAATGTTAAACAGCCATAATAAGACCAAAGCACAGCTCTTATCTCTTGAGACTGTTACGGCTCATAACCCAAACATGTGTCTGATGACAAAAATAAGGACACATTAGCCTCAAAAGCTGGACTGAAAAGCAACAGAAAAACCTCAGAAGATGCTGACTTTGACTCCTGGCCTTTGGTGATGTGGCTCATTAACCACAGTAATCTGTAAAATGTTTTCATCTCAGGAGCCAGATGTGATTTGATTCTAATAGATCCACATCTCCCTCCACTCCGTCTCTGGCCTGATGGAGAAGCTTCGCGCTGCTTCCAGCAGCAGCCGACATGCCAATTACAGGGTTATTTTTAAAACCTTGCTTAACCATAAAGCTCCCCGAAATAGGACTTAAATAACAGGGTGTCGAATATCAGCAAACCCAGTGGCACTGCACAGATGCAGCTGGTGTGTATCTGTGCCACCAGGCCGCACTGGCACCCCCTTTCGACCAAAGCGAACCAAGTGCTGGTTCTGGTCTGGTGCTAGTGCTGGTTCAGAGTTGGTTCAACCCGCAAACCCTTGAGGGACCTGTTTGCTTTTCCACAGGCATGAGAGCCACCGTAGAGTCACATCATTCAGTCACTGTATGCGTCTCCAATTACAACTATGGTGGACTGTATTGGCTTTTTAACAAGTGTTGCTCCAAACAAGGCTGGTCCTCGGACTTGGTGCCACTCTGGAACCAGTTTTCCTGGTCGGGAACCAGTTCTTTGGCTGTTGGCACTAGCTCCAAACCAGCACCTGAGCCGCCTCCCCATAATACATTTGCTCTTTTGGATTTTAAGAGTTTGGATCCGTGCATCGTTGAGCTCACTGTCTTTGTAACCTTTTAAGGGGTTAGACTTGATGTCACTACCACATAAGGAGCGAAAAGTAGGTCATCTGGGCCTTTTTTGTCTCGTCATCAGACATTTGGTAAATGGGAGGTTTGCTCATAATGACCCGCTTCATTTCCAACAGAGTTAGATTTTCCTCTCAGAGAAGCCAGCTGAGATGGAAAAACGAAGCGGGAGAGAGAAGGCCGCCCTCCTCTCTGGTGAAAAAACGCTTACAGTACACACTCTCCTGCCAGAGTCAACGAAATGATGGAAAACCCCAAGTTACCAGTGCATGAATCATATCGCGATGAAGAGATAAGCAACATCCCGTTCTGGCTGCATACTTTCCCCAAAATAAGCCACCAGTTGGGCCAACCAAAACCGTCCTCTGTCATTACATAAAGAGAAAAAACTACGCCTTGTAACAGTGAAACTACAAAGTGTAACGTTTCACCGCTCGGAAACCCGATCTGTGTTGCCTGAGGCGTGACCTCACACTCATGTCACCACTTTACATTTCCAAGTTTCTTTGAAGGTTTGAAAAGCTTTTTCAATTTGTTTGAAATGCAGGCTGCATAAAAGCCATCCATCTATCTGGCACATTCAGCACAAAGTGCAAGGCATGGCTGTTATGTAACACCCAATTTACCTGGAGAAAAGTGGAATTTCATGGCATAAAAAAAATGAAATGGAAAAATCAAAATCCACAGCGGTTGTACTTACTGTGTTTGCCCCAGCAGGCTTCTCAAACATCCTCTTCAGGCTATCAAGTGGGATGTCAAACCTCTCAATCCTCTTAGCAGCCTGCAGGTCCTCTCTGCGAGCCGGATCGTCTGATGCCTCTACCTGCGACCCAGAGGGACTGCGGGAAACGAAGCCCGAGGTCGTCGACACTGCGCTCGCCACCTCCTCTCCATTTCCTGATTGAATTTCCATTGTTGCACAGAAACTGTATCCCCCCAGTCTTTTCCTTTCAGGCTGGTGCTTGGAGGGGGAAGTCTATTGTGCGAGGGTGAATCAGGAGGGGTGAGGAAGCCAGGGAGAGACGCAGGGTGAGGAGTGGAGATGGAGATGCTGGAGTTGTTGGGGTTCCTCTCAGTCTGCGAGGCTCTCTGGGTTGTGCAGGCAGAGGCTGGAGGAAAGAGGAGGAGAAAAGGAAAAGTTCACAGGGGGAAGTTTTCCCTTCTCCGCTGCCCTGTAATTACTCATACATACACAGAAGCCCATGTAAACTCACATGTGGGCTCAGAGAGGCAAACTGAGATATGAGCTGTGAGAGCAGGCCAAAGGATGACGACAAAGGAAAGCAGAAAGATTGATTAGCTGCCAGAGAAACAAGCAGGGAAGAGGAGAGAGTTTTATCAACTCTGTAAGGTCAACCCTGATGCGTTTACTTGCTTATAATTGTTTATACACATTTATTCTCCATGATTTTTCCTCATTCTACGATATCCGCTTTTCCAAACATTAGTTTGAACTAATGACACTTTCAGAGGTCTTGTTTCAGGATTGTAAACACAATGGATTTGCATTTTCACACCCTCTGTGATTGACTTTTCCACAACAGCATCATTGTTGTTACACAAACAAGTGTGGGGAAGTCATTTAGTTGTTGAATACTTTATTTTTACCTGTCCTTTACTTGCCTACTTCCATTTTATACTATGTTATCATCTGCTACGACACAACACGAAGAAAATATTTAACTTTTTGACGCCACCACATTAGCATGACAGCTATACTAAAGAGATTTTGGACACAACGTGTGTTCACATATAAAATATGAAGAGTTACAATAGGTTAAACCACCTGATACCTAGTAGGCTGTTAAACTCACATGTTTTATATGCCTGCACGTTAAATATTTTCTTTCTGTGTTACCTCACAGGAGGAGGCATTCATCTACTCATAGATAGGAGGCTAGCCAACTGAGCTAGCTAACGTTATAGCTCAGCCAAGGAGGACGTCGACAAAATTATATTTTTGATGCACTGAGCACCGAAAGGTGATTATATTCAAGGAAAGGATATATGTATTCTTTATTTGGGCGTGAACTGCCCCTTTAAAGTACCATGGTCAACACTGCATAGGCCTCTAAAAATGAAATATTCTCTTATTTGGTGTCATAACAGTGTGTTATGCTAATTTATGTGTTTTTCACCTTCGTTTAACGTTGCAAATTTAATTTGTGGCAGATGATAGGATTACCATTTCAATGGTTTTCTACATATTGGATTTAAATAAGGAGAGGAATTTTTACGCATACAGCATTACAGAGTGTGGCAGAGCTAAAACTGAAGAACTAAAGCCAGCACCAGAAAACTAAAGCTGGCAATAATCAAATCTGCTTCACTTTTTAATCCACCGGTCATGAGGGAACCTCTGCCGGCTTTCAGGAAACAGATTAACAGCTTTTTGCCTCACCCATCCTGCCTTTAACACCAGGTCTGGGGCGGGTGGGAGAGCTCATTATTCCTGAACAAATCAAGGAAGGCACATAACAACTAACCCTGCTGGCCTGCCCTGCAGTCACGATGTTGCATGTATTGTTAATTTTTCACCAGCCACACCAGCACATCCTGGGGAGTGTTTTCCTTCACGCAGACCTGGCATGAAGAAGGAAATTAACATGTTATCTCGGCTTCCTCTGTGGCCCACAGTTCAGCTATGGTTCCCCTCATCCTGTCATGTTTATATAAAAAAAAATAAAAAGTTTGATTCTCATTATATCTGATTGTTTCATCCTGGAGGGAGTCAAAATGTTCACCTTGTTATATTCACGTGAGCTGACAAAGAGAAGGTCAACTGATGGATGGGAGAGTAAGAGGGTCTGACAGAGGAGGCCATGACAGATTGACAGCTTAGTTACAGGATCAGGTAGAAACAAAGGCAGCGGGGAGTTACGAGCCTGAAACAGTCAGTCAGAGCCACAATAGAAGCTTTAATACAGAGCGAGGGGGAGAAAGGAGTGGAGAGGCAATCCAGATAATCCAATCTTAATGAATGAACGGTCATGATATATGCATCTGATAGTACGTTGGAGGACACACTATCACTCCATTTATACCAGCGGCAGATACATTATTCAGAGAGGGCCAGAGGTATGTGTGTCACTTTCAGCTGGATCCTGTGTCCACTGAGGCCGCTCAGCTTACAGCGCTTACTTTGCACATGCAAGGAGGAATAAAAAATGCAGTTCCATGTCTGGATTATGCAGTTTTGAGTGTCTATTAACTTTTTGTCTTATGATATGTCATTTCAGTCACTGGAAAAGGTCAACTTTTATAGGATGTTGAGGACATGTTTTGAACTAATGGTGTCAGTGGCGGACTCAGGATGTTTGAGGGGCAGGGGTGGAAAAATAAAAAGGGGCACCAGCTGTATGCTGTGGGGCACCAGAGCACAGGAAGTAGTGATATAGTTATAGCAAAAATGGGGCACTTGACCACGTTTTCTCCACTGGAACAGCACCCTAAAGCACTTTATCAGGTTTTCTCCAATGGAAGGGTACCTTAGAGGGCACTTTATCAGGTTTTCTCCAGTGGAAGGGTGCCTTCAAGGGAACTTTATCATGTTTTCTCCAATGGAGGGGCACCCTAGAAAGCTATTTATCATGTATTATCTACTGTACGTCAATACAAGGAGGCACTTTCGCAGGGTTTTTATTGGACATGGTTTCCACCAGTGAATGGTGTAATGATTTCCCGTGCGATGCATCTTGATTTGTTGCATAGTGAAAGCAGACACACACACGTGCACACACACACACACACTCTGTTTCAATCGCAGGACTGAGTGGAATTCAGCGTGAGAGCAAACATAATGCCCCGAACACAAAGCTCTCGAGCAGCTTTTCTTTAATACAACAAGACAATATTTCAGCCCTTGTGGGGCTTCAGAGAGACTTTCTGGTGAAGATTCGCGAGGGTAAAAACACTGTCTGCTTCTATTAAATAAAATATGTTGCAGGTTCTGTGTTTGGGCTCACGGCCACTGGCTTGAGACAACTTTATTTTGAGGACACACTGAAATATGATCCCTCTGATAAGATAAGAAGAAGTAACTATTTATTTTGTCTACAGTCTCTGAAAGAAGTATGCATACACCATTAAAAGATGCTGTCAGTAAAAAAAAAAGCCCACTTAACATGGTATCTACTTACAGTACAGAGCCAAAAGGTCCCTCTGGTTCCCAAGACAAAGTCTGGAAATGCGGAAAACATAAACATCTCACAGTGATGACATAGATTCGACTAGAAAAGCTGTTCAAGACTTCAGCCAGGAAAATCTGTCACAGCTCAACACACATTTTTCATTTTTGTTGGTCTGTTGATATTTTAGGGAATGTCAGAAGATATTATCTGATTCCAACACTGCCTTTCAGCCAAAGATGACATTTAGGCTTTTGGAAGTTTAGTTTTTCTTAGCTGATCTTTATACTCACAAAATAAGAAGCTGCCCATTTTGAGCTATAAACCATAACTTCCATCGAAACTGCACTCATTAATAGTTTTACATAAATGTATCATCATCTGTCGTAGGCCTATTTAGCATCTTTTAGCTCACTGACAAAGTTAGCTACTAGCTGCTGAACATAGCAGAGCATTTAGCTAAATATACCCCCTGTTTATTTCTCACAGGTTTTTATTTTCAGACGACCAGGATTCCAAGTTAATGCTGTCGTTGCTCTTCGTCTGCTGGATGTGAAAATAGGAACCTGCTAACATGTTAGCCGCGGCGTTAAATGTGCGAGTGGTTGTGGAGGTCTGTCCCCAAGCAGCAAAAAAACTTTACTTTTAATCTGACTACAATTAAATACTTATGAGAACATTTTAGACAAATTAACTCTCTATTTTTCTTTTCTACAGCCTTGCTTGTTCTTTTATGACTGGAAACGTTAGCTTATGTCTGCTAAATTTAGACAGGCGGTCTTATGTATTGCACCTTTAAAGTGTCTTTATTGGTGGTTTTCTGACTTACATGTGTGTGAGTTCTGGTGTAAGTAGAGTACACTGCACAGATGCCTTCGAGGCAGATAGTTGTGAGGAACAGGAGTGCAGTATAAACCCATTTAAACTGAGTCGTCCATCATGTTCATGAAATAGTGCAACTTATTAAAATGCATGTTACCAGAATCTTTGTGTCACCCTCTAAGGAGGTCAGAGGTCGGCTGCAAACACTGGACATGAACCTGATTCCTCCAGAAAATATATACTAAGACAGTGTTTTAAAAAAACATCTGTGTTTTATTTCTATTCTTTGAGCCCATTTGGGTGTTTGGTGTCTAATCTTAAACCTCTGGATAACTGGGGGGTCAGAGTTCAAAGTTCAAGTTTTTGCTTCAGTTCATGATTCATCAGTCTATCCTGCATACACCTTCATTTGGGTGCTTATGCCATACTGACACGGAGGAGTGAGAAACAAACTCGACCAGCTACACACTTACGAGAGTTGTTGAAAGATCTCGGCAGAATGTAAATGGAGGATATAAGAGCCTTAAGTTGAACGAGACGGGGTGGGCTGAGGATAAATGATTATGCCAGAAAAGCAAATTGCAGCTGCTCATAATAAACTCTGTAAGTGTGTCTGTGGGGAGATTTTTCATTTAAGATGAGATAATAAGACGAAACTTCATTGATCCTCCTCTGAAAGATTAGGTTACTGAAGCATCAGACTAATGAGGGAAAGGCAAGACGAATAGAGTAATATATAAAAACCAAACAAAAAAATCATTAACCATTAAAATACTGAACAATGAGACAATAAAATACAATGTTAACAATCAGAGGTTGCTGCTAATCAGTGCTTTTGTCAATCGTTTCGTAGGAATCACATCACTCTGAAGTCTACGTGTGGAAACATCCTGTGAGCAGCTAACCTATAAAACTTCACAAAAATGTTACCGAATGTCCCTTTTGGAAATATTTTTCACCGGGTCTCTCGTGTACTGAAACGGAAAGCAAAACATGCATTTTGAAATGGATTTTGAGCTCTGGAGGCCGGACAGATGATGGATGACCTCATTCATTCAGCTAAATAATCTAAATTGAGGCCAGTTTGCAGTTTATCAATTTAAAAAGGTGCACCTGAAACTAGATCCCCCAAGACTGCTGCTGCTGCGTACGTAGGGGAAATCTAAAGTTAGATTATGTAAGTAATTGCCGAATATGTAGTTTAAAGATGAATATCAGGAGATGGTCTATCTGGTGGAGGGTGTTAAAAGTTTGATTTACTTTGAAAAAGTCAGGAAACCAATTACCTCAGCACTACCAAGTTAGGTAGACTATTAAATTTAAGTTGTACAAGCTAAAAAGTTTTAACGACTTTAAATTATTGGTGTACTTTACTTGGTAATTCCGAGGTAATTGGTTTCCTTGATTTTTTATTTTAAGTAAACTTACTCTGTCAGATTTTACAGTTTGCCAAATGATTTGTCAATTAATCGAGAAAATAATGGGGATAATAAATGTTAGTTGCAGCCTAATGTAAAAACTAACGGACCGATAACAGACCCCTGTGGCACATCACTACTTCTAGCGACAGGGATTGTGTTTAATCAAACCGTATTGCTATCAATGATTAGTGATAATCTAATAAACTGATCAATCAGGCCATAGCTGAACATTTACCTACACAACAAATATCCCAGCATGTAGATTGATCATAGTTCACCGACTCCAGAACAAACAAACTCTCCTCCAGACAGGATTTACTACCGTGTACTTCCCCCTACACACACTCTGTGATACTTCCTGCTCACTTTCTAGGCACAGGTTGACACAGCAGTCAATAAGGATCAGATGACGGCTACTCGACTCCAGTTACTGAGGTTTTACTTCCTCCCTCACCTTCAATATGAGGCAGCAGGTCATCTGATAGGGCCACAGGATCATTGTGCAGAGTAGTAACAGTCTCATCCACCAACAGTGAAAACAGAGGTTTGCAGACACAGGAGTCTTTTGAGGTGAAGCTGAGGTACGCATGGAAATAAAATGTAATGTCTTTGTTAATAGCAGTGTTGTAAAAAGTACTCAAAAAGTATCTGATATTAAATGTACTAAAGTATCAAGAGTAAAAGTAAATTATACATACTATCTGATAGTAAATGTACTCAGTTACATTCCATCAGTGGAAACAGCGAACTGGAAACACTTCCCCTGTATTTAAGTACATTTACTCGAGTACTGTACAGGTACAAATTCAAGGTGCTTCACTTGTACTTTCCATTTTGTGGAACTTATTACTTTTACTCCACTACATCCCAGGGATACATATTGTACTTTTTACTCCACTACATTTGTCTGACAGCTTTAGTTACTAGTTACTTTTCAGATTACCTTCCTGCTCAGTGAAAACCACGTAGAATTGAACTGACAGTGTTGTAAAAAGTACCTAAAAGTCATCCTCGAGTAAAAGTCTTGAAGTATCTGATGTTAAATGTATCAAAGTAAAAGTAAAGGATACATACATATACATGCGTGCATATACTGTATACAATGAGTCGACTGACTTTTTATCTGATTGTTGATAAAAATAAAAACATTTAAAAAAAATTCTTCTTTGGCTCTGATACAACATGTAATCTGCAAAGTAACTAGTAACTAAAGTAATTAAATAAATGCAGTAGAGCAAAAAATACAATTTTTGCCTTCAAACTGTAGTGGAAAGTATAAAATAGGAGAAATGGAAATACTTAAGTAAAGTACAAGCACCACAAAACTGTACTTAAGTGCAGTACTTGAGTAAATGTACTCAGTTACATTCCATTCCTGGTTAACAGCTCTCTGCGGTGAGGAAGCTCCTGACAACATATCAGTAAACTCAGGTTACACGGCTCTGTGCAGCGATTTGGAGCTCAGAGAAGGTATTAAATGTTGATGTCTTCAGGGTGGAAAGCAGCAGTGGAAGCTCTGAGATCATCCCGGGCCGTGTAGTTGGCTTGTCTGACTTGGGGCCTCGCCTGCAGTGTTCTTTAAACAGACCAGACAGACGGGGATGCCATCTGCTCCGCCGACCGGGTCACAGCCACCCTCCTCCTCCTCCTCCTCCTCCTCCTTCTTCAGAGTAGGAAAAAAAATGACTGTCCCCCTCTTTTTCACATTCATCACAGCTGGCTGTACGCTGGATTACAGGCAGCAATAAAACATGGTCCAAGATGAAAGGAAAGGTAGAGCCTGGTGAGAAACTTGCAGGTAGGTGTTTCAGTGGGCCAGTAGGTTTGACATGCTTACAAAATCTCATTACTTTGTGGTTTTACAGTGAAAAAGTCCCAGGAAAGCCACGAATACACACCAGGGTTATATGTGGTTTCCAAAGCAAGGTGTGGGGAACCAAAACAAAGCTAGAGAAACAGAAAAAATGGGTCTTACTGCCCTAATTCCACACGCTGTGCACAGTAAAATGAATCATTTGATACGCTTTCTAATAATATATATTTAATGTGGCTGTAAGGGCATTAATCTTCAATGAGAGTAATCTCTACTGGAAGGGCCCTCGGGTTCCCCTGCTTTTTTTCCCACCGGCACATCCCTGTAAATCTGTTTCGAATGCCGAGTCTGCCCTCTGGTGTTCAATCCTCGGAAACACAACGAAAGTTAATTAAAGTAAAGGTGATGTCATTCTCTCAGAAAAACCTTGATTCATGTGAGTTTTTGTTGAAGGTAGAAATGATGGAAACGTCTCAAATCATTTAAAAAAAAGTGCCATGAAAACCTGAAAAGGCTGTCGGAAGATGAAACTCACTTTGAATCTAAACCAGCTGCTGCTTGCCAATTAGTTTGATTATTTAGATATTTTCATTTAATTAATTGAATCAGGATGCTGATAAGTGATAATGGATAGAGATTTGTTAATCAAGTTGTTATTCACGACAACAATTATCAAGGCATTTTGGACTGACAGCAGCGCTGCAAGTCATTATTGTTGGTAATAAAGAAATTAGGAGTTAATTGGCTTGAGTGTTGGCCACTGTTATTCAATGGAGAAATCAATGTTCTGCTAATTTTAGCCATTTAAGGAGGATCTGATTTACTCCTGCGACACCTGTGGATGCAGTCGTACTTAAAAAGTGAACCAGCAGGAAAAACTCGAGGGGCTGAAACTGAACTGGCTTCATTTAATTAAGCAATCGTTACAATTAAATATATAATATGGAACATTTCTGCATTAAACTAGACACTAGAAAACTAGATCTTTGTTATACATGTTGTATAGTTGTGTTCTTACATTATCCAAAAAGTTTCCAACAATGTTCAAACAGAGAAATCTTTATTTTTATTCAAGCTAACGGTGCATTTTGTTTTGTCGCCAATCAATAAAACTTTGGGAAGAGAGTCGAAGAGTAAAAGAAGGAAGTTGGCGAACGCGACGACGTAACGTGATCAAAACTTTACATTAAGAAGTGGCACAGTTGTGAAAATGCTAGAAGTGGTGAACTGTAGCTGCCGAGCTAACGCGCTAGTCACAGCGGAATATGCTAGTTCTAGTTATTCTCAATGATAGTCACAAGCTCTCCAAGCTAGCTAGCTTGCTAACTGTTAATTAGCTTTCTTCATTTAGGAGACTAGTTGAATTGTGTCAAGCAGTTTATAAAACTAGGACAGAGGATGTTCAATAAATGTGGATAGTACAACGCTGCTAATGAGCTACAACTGCTTCCACCATTTTGGGCTCTGACTCTTCGTTCCCTCAGGGGTTTGCTATTGGTCAGCAACTGAAATTTGTGTGACTTTGTTTAGTCAACCAAACCTTGGTGATCCCACAATTTTCTTTTTACACCTGGATAAAGCGTCACCGCGCAACCTTGTTTCCAGTTTTGCCCAGTGGTCAATCGCGGTATTGCAGGAAAATATTCCCTGCAGGCCCAAAAAACACGTTTTCCCCAAAGACCACCATTATAAAAGAGACCGTTGACAGGACACCCATCCACAAACAGGGAAACATAAACTGTATATATTTTACTCAGGTGCAAAAGCCATATTTCAACAGCAATTCTTCATAGCAAATATACAATGCTTCCCAGATATGATCCTCTCATTTAAAGATCATGTTTCCATCCTTTAAAATACACTACATGAAACACAACAAAGCAAAAATGTGTGTCATTCAACCCCACAAATATCCCCAAAACAGTTTTGTTCCGCTTTGTTTGCTTTCACATCCAGCTTTGTGTCAAAATGCTCCCAACAGGAGGACGAATGAATCATTGATGTGTTAATCACAGCTGAATGGAATAAGATCAGTGGAAACATCTAAGTGAGACACACAGGTGGGAACTAAACCCGCCGAGTAAGTCGTCTGATTTATGTTTGTGGAAGAATAAACTGAGTTTTACAGATGTACGGTTCAAATGAAATGAAATTTGTGACTCCCAAGAAGATGACACTGCATGTTAGGCATCACACAAACCTCTATATTTATGCAAGCTATCATTTATTTTAATTTTTTTATGTCCTTTGGTCAAAATGGAAATACAACAAACAGCTTATCTCAAAATGATGTAATTCACGCCATTTATTTGTTCCCCTGAGGTAAAGAAACTCCCTCGCCCTTATCCTTTTCTCTCTCTCTATGTCTTCCCCACACACACACACACACACACACACACACGTACAGGTCTGCGGGTCACGGCGCAGCGAGACAGCTGAGCCATTTATCAGGATCCCTGGGGAAACAATTACACCCCACCAGGCAGCAGAACCAGGACAGGGGCTGGGAATTAATGATGGGCTTATGACTCAAGTTGAGGCAAAACTTGCAGTGAAGGGATGGTGTCGCTGACCAACAACCCCTCCCCGCTGCTGCTCACTGACACCACGGTTAATCACTTCATTTCAGTCTCTTGCGAAACAATCAGCATGGTATTCTCGTGGTTAATGTATTCAAAGACAAATAATAAACTATATATAACTTCCTAAAGGGCTACTGGGCATGTTTGTGTGGCTATCAGTGGATAAAAATGTAATAAGACACAAAAATGTATTTTTTAAGTCATTTTTTGGTGCAGCACAACAACTTGAAAATTCAAAATTAGCAGAACATCGCCTTACAAAGTCGGTGAGGCTAACGTGTTAGCAAACAGTTATATGTTTACACACATCCAGCAGCTAAAGACTAACATTAGCATTCATTTGGAGTCAAATTTCTGGACATTTGCTGAATCTAAGTCTCCTTTTCGTCTTGTTTCTGGTCATCAAACACCCTTGAGAAAACAAAATTGGCTCGTCAGCAGCTAAATGTTCCACTATGCTCGCTTGCTAGATGCCAACTGTCTGTGTACCATTTGGTGCGGGACAGTTAGTTTACAGTGGGTTTATCAGAGCTTTTCTCTGGAAACTGTCGCCTGTTGTGTGTGGAAATGATGCTGATTAGAGCTGCAACAGTGAACAGTTGACTGTATATTGAAGTAGCCAGACATGTTGATCGCCCCCTGGTGGCTGCCTGCAGTATAGCACATAAACCCTGCCCTTAGATATTATCAGGTGGGACATGGGCCAAACTAAAAAACTTAAGTACACGTTAAATATTTCTTTTCCAAAGATGGTTTCATTACTCCAACGCCTGATGAGCGCTGTGCAGAAAGTGTCTCCAAATGAAATCACCAACGCAAGATGGCGGCTTCCCAAAATGCATATACATTTATAATTTGGCTTCATTTTCGTACAGTGGGAGGACGTGGAGGTGCGTGGTCTGTCTTCATATACAGTCAGTGGAATGAACTAAACAGTAAAGCCAGAAAAGGAGGAGAAAAAATTGATTTGTGCAGCTAAAGTAAAAGTTTAAAGAACTGTTGATTAAATCTTTTCCTTCTCCTTCATAAAAAAATAAAAAAATCCAGATTATATGAATACACAACTATTTTCAATTCCACAAGTTTAAATGCTGGACACAAGATGTCTCCTCCTTCCCTGTAAAGTCCATTCTCAGTGTGTTGTGATGTCACAAATCATGCTCATAGCCCCGCCTCTTAAAATCAGATATTCAATGAGCACAGAGAAAATGTACACTTTCAGCAAATGAATGTGAAAACACGCTTCTAGTGTTGAAATCTGCACATACATCATTCTACACAATGAAGCTCAAACATTCAACTGCAGGAACAAGATTAAATCATATTCATGACTGGAGGAGGGCTTTAAGTATCTGTGGGCTGTTGTAATATTGTCGGAAAGTTGTCACCATGCAGCAGACGGTCAGTAAGGTCACAATACGCTTGTTTAACAGCTACATATGACATGCTGCAGGTCCCTTTAAAGGAACATTACAACATAATTACAGTGATTACTTTGTCTGGTACTATTTAGGCATTTTTCTCCTGCTGACATGAAACACAATAACAGCGATATCAGTATGTGTTTATTATTTATCGCAGGATCCTGTCTTAATAGCTCTAACTACATCCACATGTACAGATGGTTGCCGTGTCCTCTGGTGACCTTAGGAGCCACATCAGCACAGACAGGATGTAAACAGGAGAGAGCCTCCCGTTATAGAGCACGGCCATTAGGGTGTCATGTAGTCCATCTGAAAATAATGAAGACATTAGGTGTATCTCATAAAAAAAGAAAGATAGAGTTATATTAATGTCTAATTTTCCTCCACTGTACCTTTTGTTCACACACACCGTGCTCTCTCCTCTCGCCGTGAAAAAAAAAAACCCTCTCCCAGCTTTTCCCCTCATGCTTCAGCGTTAGGAGCTGCTGCCACATCCCAGCCCCCACCTCCCCACAACCCCTCTAGCTGCTTCCTCCTCCGACTCAAACTAACCCGCCTCCCCTCCACCATCTCCCCCTTCCTCCCTCCCTCTCGTGGCCCGTTGCCATGGAAGCTGATTGGAAGGATCACTCCGTCTCTCCTGCACGTTGCCACTCCATCTTTGCCAGGAGGAAACAAGGCGATTCAGAGCAGAGCACACAAAACCAAAAAAAAAAAAAAACCCCAACAGCTACTGACTATAATCACAAAACTGATCATTCTCTTAAAATCACGTTGATTTTTGTTGATTTTCTTTTTAAAAACGCGGCAACTTTTCATTTCACTCCTTCAAATTGTTTCACCTATCGTCACATGTTGTGCAGGAATAATAATAATAAAAAAAAAAAAGCTTTATCTTGTCGTGTCTTGTTTGCCCTCACGGTCAAGGACATTTTCCTCCACGCACCAGAAGTTTCATCCAACATCCATCCAAAGAGCAGCGAGACAGAACACAAGCCTCACCACTTTTTAATTACCCTTTAAAACTAATAGTTGAGGCTCCTCGCTGCAGAGAGAAAGAGGCTCTGCAGACCTTCATGCAGTTTAATTCCACCCGACAGATCTGTTTATTTAGATTAATTATATTAAATATGACCACAGTATAATAACTAGGTTGATTAACACTATTTATTTATAAGTAATATCAACCATAAATTAACTTTATATTCAATTTTATTGCTTCTTGTGAGTCTATTTTTTTTCCCCACTTCCTCTGTGCTGCATCGAAAAAAACAAAAAAGGAAAAATGTCTGACGGATGAAGCCAAATCACACACACACACACACACACACACACACACACACACACACACACACACACTTCTCTCTATATTCCATACAACTCAAGGTTCTCTGTAGCTTTTTTCAGACATTTTTCAACCAAGCACGACTATAATGGGAAGATACTGTAGAAACATTCAGGGTCTGGCATTGCTATAGAAACCATGTTTAGGAGTCCGTGGGTGGGGGTTGGGTGGTTAATCACATTTTTTCTTTTCAGGAAATGTCTCTATATTTCTATACCGTCACATTTCTGTAATTATCCTCCAAAACACTCTGTAATATATGATCTCGGCTACAAGAGATGGTTTGAATTTACACGTCAGACTGAGAAAGGCACAGGTGTACATAAGAAAATAACTGATGGCTGTGTTCCATTTAGCTGCTTCAGTTTCAAGGTGCTGGCTCCCTGTCACATACTCATGCTTTACTGGGACACCTGAATATAACAGAGCACATCCATTGTTGTCGTCATTGTGCTTTTTCTTCCATGACGAGTAAAAATGTCTGCTGTGAACGAGGATTTTTTAAATGTTGGTATGAGTCTACTCTGGGCGCTGGCTACAGTATGACATGGACGTCGTGAATCTGCACATTTACATTCAGCTTTGCTAGCATTAGCGCTAAAATCCCTAAATTCAGGAAGGGTTCCCTCAGGTTTCTCTAACCTTAAGACCACCACCATTTGCTACTATGTTCACCATCTTAGTTTATATTTACATTTTATAAGTAGCACTAAATGTAAAGTACAGCTGAACTGTATAAGTTTAAGGCAAATACAAATTTTGAATCAGTTTGGTTTGTGCCTCGTCAAAACTTTTCGCTGAATGAATTTCAATCATGACCTCAGTTTGTTTAAAACTCTCAGCCCTGGATGTCCTTCAGAGGTGAGTCTAGACGAGGCTACAACGCTCCACAGTCTGATGGCTTTTTCTGTTTGGTGGAGAAACACAACCGATTCATGTCGCACATCATTTCCCGCACAGCAGACCTGAGCGATTTCATTCGGCTTGAAAATCAGTGCGAGTTAATGAATTTTCGCTCATCCGGCTCTCATTGAAGGAAAATGTTAATTAAATCACCTGAAAACAGCTTTTTCCCCTAATTTAGTCAATTGCATGTCTCAGTCTGCCTTGAAATTGACTGAGATGTTTCAGCTGAAAGTAACATTGCTTCACAAAATCACATTAACAAAACAATGAACTCCTTTTCTACAGGCGGCACTTTGTAGTCTGTGCATACAAAGGTTATTAAGTGTATATATATATATGTATATATATACATATATATATATATATATATATATATAGATATATATATATGTATATACAACTGCCTTCAAACAGAGAAGAGGACAAAACACAGACAATCAAACAAAAGTGACCAACAACAAATAAAGACTTTGCCACGAGCAACATTGAGCTACAGAAATGAAATAACCTGCTGTTTCATAAATCACCACCGAGGCGGACGACACAGAGATGTATACACAATATAAACAGCCACAAATACACACATTAAAGCAAAGAGCTGCACAGTTTATACACACACATGTCCTACACACACTAATACACACTGCGCTACGTTGCCTGGCAACATTGACTCTGCACAGAAATGTACAATAATCAGCGAGTGTGTTGTTGTGCTCACCTGGTCTGAATGACACTCTCGCCACAAAGTCCTCCACTATCTGCTCCAGGTTCAACTGCTCTGCTTGTTTTTAATTAAAGCTTAATATAACTAATCCACTCTGCCTCTCTGTCCCACTGCCCTCCTCACTCCCCCTGAGCCCAGTGAGGCTCCACAGTCGCAGCTGTGACCGAGGTTATTGTCAAAAACAGCAGAAAGGCCCGACACACCTCACAGACGAACACAGGAGTCACTGCTCGAGATCCACCATGAGGATTTTAGCATTTAGCTGAATCTAGCATGCACCTGTTGGTCAGGCGACACGACTGTGTTTGATTTGGGTCAATATTCCTAGGTACAATCATGTTAACTGTGCGACGCTGCAATTCTTTATCATATTGCACTGCGGTACTGTTCACAACAGGCCCGGCACAGGTCAGACCGCACTTACACTACACAGTATGTCTTCAGCCACCAGACTCAAACAGTAATGGCTGCTTTTAAAAGCACAAGAGGCAAACAGTGCTAGGCTAGCTGTCAGTCTTCATAAAATATTTATTCAAGTGGAATATTTAGGGTTGTATTTATCCATTTACATCAGTTTGGAGTGACTATTCACAAATGCACCATTAACCTACTGCATACATATATTTAAATATCATGTTATAAAATCATATTTTTGTTGTAGCCTGAGTCCAGACGTGATGGAGAATAAAAAATGCACCCAAACTCCTGCTGAAGGTAGCGTTAGCCAGCGTTAGCCTAGCTGAGTAGCAGTAAAAGCCATCTTAGCCTTTGATTTTTGTGGGATTAATGGGAATTAGTGAGGTTAAGCTACTTTAAAGTGTGTAATTGTAAATTGATATATTATATTGAAGTTTTTTAGTATACCCAGCATATATTATAAGTGACAGACATACAAATATGGTTTATTTCCCTAAGCTAAAATGGGCAAGAAAGCTAAGAGGATGAGCCTAATGATATTATCTGTAACATAATTAGCCTAAAAAAAGCATAAAACGAAGGATCAAACTTTCTATCTGTTTACAGGCCCTTTTATCTCAACTTCCTGTAGTTGGTTGTACACAACAGCCAACAATAGATGCCCGGTCCTGTTGTGTACACATTATTCTCCCCTGGATGAATGTCACGGACCCGTACAAAACACTCAGAATATTTTTCTGCATAAAAGCACAGTGAGAATGATTGATTCCCGAGTCATTGTCTCCGTTTCCTCTTGTTTTCCTCTGATCTATTTGTCTGTGCCGTCAATTTAAATTTCAAATCAGCTTTATGGAGACAAAAAGAAGGAACGCCACAAAGCAAAAGCATAAATGTGAGGAATAAAAATATTGGAGGAAACTCATTTGTGTTGGAATAATGCTGAAGTGTGAAATAATTCTCCGTAAGACTGTAAAATAGATATTCCACATAGCTGAATCTACACTTTCCACCCCCACCCCATCACATCCACCACCACATCCACTACCACCCCCCCTTTTTCCTCTGTGATCTCGAAGGGCTTGCTTCACCTCAGTCAAGCTCCAGCGCTCCAGCCGGCAGCAGCATCCAGCTAACAAGTCTTTGTGAGGAGAGAGAGAGAGAGAGAGAGAGAGTGAGAGGGAGGGAGGGAGGAAGAGGGAGAGAGAGGAAAGGGGGGGTGCAGAGCAGGAGAGAATCAGACAGTGAGAGAGAGTTGACAGTGTGAGCAGAGGATGAGGGTGCAGAGGGAGAGCGCATAAGACAGTGACAGAGGCAGAGGTGCTCAGTGCTGCACAATAGTGCCAGAGGCTGCTGGGGAGTGAGTGAGCGAGCGAGAGAGAGAGAGAGAGAGAGAAAGCAGGCATCATGGCAGCTCTCACTGCATCATCACGACACATGGGGATGTTTGGCCGCTGCTGGTGAACACTGTGTGATGCAGAGGAGAGAGTCGAGGACTTCCTGGAAACCAAAGGCGAGCCAAAGGAAACAGGTCAGTGGCGGTCAGAGAGCCTCACGCAGAGCCTTTGTGCATGCAGCGAGCCACACTGAGAGGTTTTAATCACGTCACGGGATGATGCCGATTTACATTTGTCAATAAGAATTCCCCTGTTAGAGCCGCTGGACATGCAAAGGGGAGTGGGAGGTTGCGCATGCATGCAGACACGTGAGCTGGCTTGTGTGTGTGTGTGGGGGGGGGGAGTGTGTGTGTCTGTTCCAAATGGCACCGGTTAAGAGAGCTCGAGCAGGGACGTTTAGGTTAAAGAGGCAACAGGAAACCCTCCTGGATCCAAATAAAACTGCAACACCTTCTGTGACATCACATACATAGAGAGATGTTACGTAGTATGATGTGTTCAGGGTCTTCTTCTGCTAAAGATCTGTATGCTTTTACAGATTATTCCAGAAAAGCAGTAAGCATATAGAGCTGAATATCAGGGAGGCTGGAGGTTGAGGAAGGAGAATAATAATTAAAAAAAAAAAAGGAGGGTAAGAAATTAAAAATACAGAATGAAAATGAGGATAAGAAGATAATTGTGGTGCAGTAGGTAGTAAGAGAAGGGAGACAAAGCCTGAGAGAGAGGAAAAAGCTCGGGCCAGCATTCAGCTCTGCTGCATATGATGTAATCCTCCACCAGTCCAAGCAGTCAGCTCAACAGTTTTATAAATTTGAAATTTAAAGGTGCACTATGTAGTTTTGGGGAAGACATTTCAAACAGAAAAGAAAAATCTTAATCATGCCTAAACAAACTAAATAAACAAACTCTCTTTGTTTTCATGACTGAATAAACAAACTGACCTTAAAGGACAACACAATTTCATACTGTTTTACTTTGTTTATATGTGGCGGACCCTGCCACCTTTCTAGCTTCAAACAGTGTTCTGGGATCTTTTTTTCCTCTGAGAACAGCTTGTTTATTCACTTAAGGAAAAAATAAACATTTCTGAGTTTGTATTATTACCTCATTTATATTGTAAATATTAAAATTCTGAGTTTGAATTTCTTCTCCAAAACTACATAGCGCCCCTTTAAGAAACGACAAAGGCTCAGAGGGCTGGTTAAAGACGCACTCCCTATAATGAGCCGTGTCTTATCAGAACTGTTTCAATTTTCCACAAAAGCAGCCAACAGGAAAACAAATATCAGTTCATCAGAATCTTAATGAACGCAACACTTCATTTGACATGAGTTGTTCTCTACTTTTGAAGCGTCACAGACACAATACCTTCCTAATTAACCCAACTGTCTGGGAAAGTTCAGGTTTTTTGAGCTGTTAACAGAGCTCAATTAAGTAGCATAGTACTTCTGTAAAATTAATTATTTTTATATTTTTGTATGTATAATTTAAAATTGGTTTGTATCAAATTCTTTCAGCCATAAGTGGCAAGAAGGGTTTAAAGGTTCTCTGTGGAGCTTCTGTGTTGTGCTGGAATCTGGTCGTTAGTTTACGTTAGCGGACTCCTTTTCTAAACTAACGTAGCTATTGTTGCTCTCTGATTGAGGCACTGAGACGAGGCACTTAAGAACATAATGTTATATCCTCTGGACCCGAGTCCTTCACAAAGAAATCCGCTGTCCAGCAGCGTCAACAACTTCCAATGGCTTGTACAAATCGTCCACAGGCTTGTAGCTAGCGGTCCAGATTGGGAGCTCGGGGACCAGATATGTGTTGGTATTTCCAGTCTATTAGACCGAACATGTTAGCAAATCACTCTCTTTGAGCTCTGTTTTTGTTCTCCACCATCTCCTGAGAAAAATATTTGTCTCTTAAGATGCTAAGTGCTCCACTTTGTTCACCAGCTAGTCATTTTTTTAGCTGAAAAACAGCGACCTGCTCAAACGAGGTCGATGACAAAGTGAGAATGAATCACAATGATGAAGTTGTGGGCCATAAAACCAATGACAGGAACCAACTGAACAGAACAATACAAGTGACCCCTTTCATGTAGAAGTTGCCATGTTGCCATCCATTGTTAGTGTTAAAACATTGCTGCTTTAGCTGCTTTCAGCACATTGTCCATGAATCATATGTTAAATCTCACTTTTCTATAAAAAACATATATTAGATAAACCAAAAATACATTTGTGGTCAGTCATTAACTGTACCCATGTCCTTTGTGCAGGTACGACCAGTGGGAGGAGCCACATGATGAGTGGGATCCTGAAGAGGAAGCTTGAGGAGGGCCCGTCCCCTTACCTGTCCCTGCAGGGCTCAGATGATGATGAGGTTTCCTGCAGCGACAGCGGCAACAGCAGTGATAGTCTCAACCATCCCGTCCCCTCTGGACTGCTTGACTGTAAGATCACATTACCACACTGCTGCTGTCAGCAGCTCCAGCTGGATTGTTTTTGTACAATGTGGAGCACCGGAAAGTCTTGAGGTCACATGTAAACAGCATTTCTGTAGTGTCATTTTAACCAGGACATTTAGAAGGGCGGAATAAACTTAAAGGTGCAACACAGAAGACGTTTTTCTTTTCAAAACATTCAAAAATTAACTGAAAGTATCCACAGAGTGTGAAGAAATTAGAGTTTTGATATTATGTCAAAGATGTCGATGTATTACTTTGCAGAGACATCTAGTGAAGTTAGCATAGGGTTTTTGTCGAGGCAACTGGGAGATGCTAACTTTCTGGTTAGCCAACAAAAATACGTCATCCCTGCAGCAATCTGTTAATGTCCCACTCTATGCTGATGATACCGAGTTTTATGTCACCCAAAGACCCCGTTGTACTGCTTATGAAACAGCTAATGTGACCCTGTTAGTCAGTCCTATTTGATGTGGTATTAGCAGCAAAGTATTCTAGCTAATCTCAGTTTATGCTAATAAACTTAAGAGTAATATTATTGCAGTTATTGGTTTGGTTGGTACTCAACATGTTATGCACCTCACTGTCTCCGTCTCAGCCACTCTCCAGCAGAAGTCAAAGCGACTGCGAGGCCGTAATGTGCATTTTGAAAGCGTGACCGTCTACTACTTCAACCGGCGGCAGGGCTTCACCAGCGTGCCCACACAAGGTGGCAGCACCCTGGGGATGTCGCCACGTCACAGCGGGGTGAAGCGCTTCACCCTCAGGGAGTTCGCCATGGAGCAGAAACAGAGCCACTGGAACATGCTGAGGAATCATCTGAAAGAAGAGAAACTCAATGCCATCAAACTCAAAGTCAGTGTTTTTTGATCTTGAATTTCATACACATGTATGTTTTCAGTAAGGACATTAATAATAAATGTTCTGATGTTTTGTAGCCAGTCCTCAGAGTTTCTCAGGGTCTAAATGTGTAGGTGGGTAATTTTAATTTAACCTACTTTTTCTGTCCTCCAGCTGACTAAGAATGGCACGGTGTCATCCATGGAGGCGGATACCCTGACGCTTGACGACATCTCTGAAGACGACCTGGATGTGGACAACACAGAGGTGGATGATTATTTCTTCCTCCAGCCTCTGACTACCAGGCGGCGTCGAGCCCTTCTCCGTTCCTCGGGGGTGCGACGCATCGACGTGGAAGAGAAGCACGAGCTGCGTGCCCTTCGCATGTCCCGAGAGGAGTGTGGGTGCCGCTGCAGGGGGATATGCGACCCGGAGACCTGTGCTTGCAGCCTGGCCGGCATTAAGTGCCAGGTAAATGGAACTGTGGTGAGGCCATTCTGTAATACTCAAGTGTTGTTCATGTTTGTTTGTGCAGTAGAACTTCTTTAAAACAAACCTAGTTGTGTAAAGAAATCAGATCCTTGGAGTTAAATTTGAATGTGTCCAAAAGTAGGAATATTTCACTTATTTTTCTGCAGTGAGATTATCCCCAACATTAATCTCCTCCTAATCTCTAGAAACAGATTGTGCATATAAATGCATAATCTGGAGACAAGAGACAAGACTTTGGTTTCGAAAGTGTTCTGGTTTCTGTTTATAGTCCAAATAGGTTTGATCAGTCATGTTTGAGCGGCCTTTGGTTGCATGCAGGTAATCAGTCCAAAAGAGGTAAAACGCATCGGCCGCAATGCAATGTCCAAATCCATTTGCTTTGGTCTGACAAGGATTTAGCTTTTTATTAGCTTTTTTCAATTTATTTGCGTTCATGTGCAGATATCTGCTTATAGAGATTAGTGAAAATGGCGTCTGGACATCTCAAGTTGCTAATCAGACTGTTAACAATATAATGACCAGTGCACAGAATAGGATATCTTATATCCTATACCCAGATATCCGCTCGCTACACTGGAAGCCCTGCAATTATATACACACACATATATATATATATATAATGTTATTATGAATATTATATTGCATGTCTGCCCAAAGATCTCCCTAACAATCCTGCACACTGGACCTTTAAACGCCTCTCCCTCTGATACATGACACCTTCTCTGCACACCACTAGTCATCTTAGCCCATTTGTAGTCCAATTAATATTGAGCAGTCATGTTTGAACAGCCTTTAAAAATGGTTTTCGTTTTAGTCTCATGTACTTTTAATTCATCCTCGAGGTTCGGGAGGATTTTTTAAACCAAACACTGACAATTCATTTTATAACCCTAACATTGAGGGTAATATAACCCTTTAATCGAGCTTGTAATGCAAGTAAATCAAATGTGAGTTGAGATTTTCAGGGTGCTTAGTTGATGAAGTTCTGCTGCATTAAAGTGTTTAATTATATACATCTGACACCCACAGTGGTTTCTGCAGTTTCTCTTCAAGCATGACCAGCTGTGATTGGCAGCTGAATTCACCTTTTCGGTTACTTCTCTTCAACACCGTTGGATTTAATTAATTAATTTTTGTCCTCAGGTGGACCGCATGTCCTTCCCATGTGGCTGCACCAAAGAGGGCTGCAGCAACACGACGGGCCGCCTGGAGTTCAACCCGGTCCGGGTGCGCACCCACTTCCTGCACACCATCATGAAGCTGGAGCTGGAGAGGAGCCGCGAGGAGCAGCAGCATCATCATCAGCAGCAGCCGGAGCAGCAGCAGCAGCAGCAGCAGCAGCTTGTAACCAATGGCAACGGTTACCATGGCGACTCCTCCTTGGTCCAGCAGCAGCAGCAGCAGCCGAACCTGCAGTTTCCACTGATGAGTGGCGCGCCGCACATTCCCATAATGCACCTCCAGAACACAGGCGACACAGATTCACATCTAGATGAAGAGGAGGAAGAGGAAGAAGAAGAGGAGGAGGAGGAGGAAGACGATGAAGAGGATGATGATGAGGCTTATGAGGAAGACGAGGACGGCAGCAGCGTTTGCAGCGGCTTGTCGGACTGCAGCACGCACAGCTTAGAGACAATCGACCCCGAGGACGGAGAGGAGGACGAGGAGGATGAGGAAGATGAAGAGGATGAGGAGGACGAAGAGGAGGAGGAGGAGGAGGAGGAGGAGTGGGATTGCTCGTTGCACGGAACGGGTCCTCCGCCCTATCCGGTTCCACTGCCCTCAGTGCTGAGTTACTCCAACAACACACTCATGAGCCTCAGTAACCCCTTCCACAACACTCCCTCCATGCAGCATTATCAAATGGACAGCTCTGTGAATGACACTGCTGCTTTTCTCAGTGAAAATGTCAGCGTCACCCCCACACTCCCCACAGTAGAGACCGCACTAGAGTCCAAAATGAACACAGAACCCCTCCGCCAGACGACGCAGCAGAGCATTCCCTGCCACTTCCCCGACCCCACAGAGTCCCTGACTCTCCAAACTTGCTCACATGTAGAAACCCGTGAGAGCAGCGCTGCCCCTGCTGGCGCAGCCGAGGAACGGCAGCTCTCCACAGACCTCCAGAACAATCCAGACCATGACTCACAGACTGAGGCTTCGGCGGGGTCTCTGGAGCAGACGCAGGAGGAAATGAAGGAGGCGATACCGGAGCAACCAGGACTGCAAATGCAGGCTGAACAATCAACGAACACGTCATGCTCAGGCAGTACCTGATGATTCAGAGAGCTCAGAGAGGAATCAGTTAATAATTGGAAATCTTTATTCAAGAATTGCGACCTTCGACGACGAGTTTGATTTATTCTTGATAAGTGCACTTCCAAAGAGAGAATGAGTCACACAGGTTTTAACAGAAGGCTCAAAGAGGTGATCTAATTTTAGCCCTAAACCTTTCCAAGATTTTTGGCTTAGACAATAGACTTAAAAAACAAAGATAAAAGCTCAATAAACAGTGTTTCTGAACGTTACTTGTATAATTTACGCCCTGTTATAAAGTCTTTGATCATTACAGCATGTTTAGTGGTCGTGACAGGCATCTGTGACAAATCAAGGTTTTGAGGTGCTCGTATTGTTTCGCTTTCTTCCATTGTGCTGGTGTCTCATTGTTGCTGCTAATCGTTCTTAAATGCCTGTCTGTATAGCATGTGTTCGGTTTACGTGAGGTGTTTCAAGGCTCAACACAAACTGTAAAATGATAAAAACACATAAGTCTGTTACAATTCATACCTAAAGCCCTCCCACTCCCATGTTAGCCTTGCTAGCAGCATGGCTAGGCCAACAGGATGAATTTTAAAAACTTTGGACATCCGTTGAAGCAGCTATAATCAGTATTTTCTATCAGCAATGGATAACATGATTACATGTAAGTGAAAAGCAGTTGTCACCTGACTTTGGAGCGCGTTTTAGCTTCTTTCAGCTCATTGTTTTGGTTGTCTGGCCTGTAACTTTACTACTTTGATTCAATCATGCTGCTTTGTTTATGGCCATAACAGGCAACTGTACCCCACCTGTCCTTTACCAAATGGCAGACAAAGTTAGCAACTAGCTGGTGAACAAAGCGGAGTGTTTAGCAGCTAAAGAGGGGGCAGATGTTTCCCTCAGGAGCTGGTGGAGAACGAACACAGAGCTAAAAACAGGAGACAAAATTGGACTTATGGCCCTGAGGCGAACACAAACATGACTACATATGAATGCTAATGTTGCTCTTTAGCCATTTTAACTTATAATGTGATTATATTATCAGTATTGTGTTTACAGCTTCTGTCTGGTTTATCCAAGAAGCTAAAAAAGCAAAAAAAGTTAGCAAGTTTAACTTTTTATCATGAGGTCAAAGTTTGACTTTGACCAAATACAATCAAGCTTAGCTGTACTTTGAGTTAAGTGCTAGCTAGTTAGCTTCGTTTTTCGCTTCAGCAGACAGCTGTATTCATTGAAAATAAACCCACTGTACACTTCCTGTTTGTTCTTTGACAAATGGCAGACAGAGTTAGCAACTAGCTGGTGAGTATAGTTGAGTATTTAGCAGCTAAAGAGGCAGACATTTCCTTTAGGAGGTGGTGAAGAACAAAAACAGGAGAGAATATTGGACTTCATCAGGCAGACACAAACACGACTCCAAATGAATGCTAATGTTGCTCTTCGTCTGCTCGACAGGTTAGCCATATCAACTTAAAATCTTACATGTCGGTACAGCGTTTCTGTCTGACGCCTCAATGTAGCCAAAAAGTTAGCAAGTTTAGCTTCTCATCTAGCACCATGAAGTCAAAATTTTACTTTGTCCAATAAAATACAATCAGCCTTAGCTGTTATTTATGTTAGCTAGTGAGCAAATGTTTGCCTGCAAGGTCAATTAAGCTAGCCAACATTAACATGAGCAAGTTGGATCTGTCAGTGTTAACATGTTAGCACGCTGACGTTAGCCAGCGTTTACAGCCTGAACATGTAAAAATGCTGCTGATAAAGTATTTTGCTATAAATTTAAGGCACCTGATGCAAAATCATGACCTGCCTTTAACTTTTAAAACCGTCATTTTGACACAGCGTCTTCACATTTTGCTTCAGATGTGTCCCTCCTGTTGCCGTCTTTGTTTTCTCCACTCGGTAACGTCACTATCAGTGTCTCTTCGGTGTTAATCAGACCTTCAGCCAAAGCATTTAGCAAGATTAGAGAAACATCAGTCTATGCATGTTGTTTTATCATTTTACAGTCATGTGAACGATGTGATAAACTAGTTAAATAATTAACTTTGTCTCTCAAAACTGCCAAAACTGGGGGCCAAATATCTTTCATGTTCTTTTTAAAAAAAACAATTGTACATTTCCATGAGTGTGTGAATAAAAACCTTTTTGACATCCATCCCAGTTTTAAAGGTGGTCGTCTATTTTTCTACCAGCAGATGGCGTCTGTTGCTCAACAACCAACTTCATCCCTCCTCTCCGCTGACATCCTCCAACATCAAGGGGTTAAATCATCTTTTCTGACGTCAGTATATCTGTTGATTACATGTTTTCTGCCTCAGGACAATCTGTGACATTGCTGTTGCTCAGAACATCTCCCCCATGTCACCAAAAAGACATTACTTAAATGTGTTTTTCTCACTGAGAAAAGTCAGGCTTCCTGGAAAACGTGACATCAGCTCACACCTTTTTCCAGTCTGGGTGATGTGTCTTAACTGCTGTGTCACCCTGCCTGTCCACATTTTCATTCATGGCTCCACCAGTGCTTCCAGTTTGGGTTTTTGTTGCAGCCTCTAGAGAGCGCTGCTGAGTTGACACGGCTGTGTTTGGGTGAGGCAGAGATCAGACAGGGGCGAGAGGAGGCTCTCTATTCAGGTATAGAATACTTTCATGGCTCGTTGCGTAACCACACAACAGGCTGCAGCAGGTGAGACACAATGCAGACAAAACGTACATTCAGCCAGTGGCTCCTCTGCCGATGACGCACATGTGTACAGTATGGGCTGTATGCGAGATTTCATCTGGAACACAAGGTCACCACTTGACCTCACCCTTTACTTACATAATCAGGTGTGTGTCCACCGTGTTGGGGGTTGGAAGCAGGGAATGCCTGCCATCGAGCAAGGTATTGTGGGTAAGCAAGCTGATCAATCACAGGCAAGGGGAGCTGTAGTGCTAGGTTGCCAGGCAACAGGAAGAGAGAATCAGGGAAGCGTCTGGAGGTGGGGGGGGGCTGCCGGGTGGGGGTGGTCTCAGCTTTTCACCTCCATCTCCCCCCTCCTGTATATCCCAACACCTCCTCCTCCTCCTTCTCCCTGGATGTACGTGTCAGTCTGGCTCTTGTAGTCGACGGTACTCGATTCTGCATGATGTGGAGAAGGAACTGTGACCGCGCTGTCTCGGCTAAACGCTGAATATGTTGTTTAAACTGTCTGTTGACATTATGTTACTCATTCTCCAACAGTCTCTTCTCGTTTTAACTCAAGGTCTGCTTACTCTTTTTCTACCACAGCTTTCACCCCCATCTTGTGGCCTTTAATGCCCAGTTGACGGTTATATAATGGGCGGATGAAGACCAGCAGATGTGACTGAAAGCTATGGAAGATACTTTTTTTTCATACAAAAACTTTAAAAGGTGCAATATGCAAGAATTGGCCATCTGTCAGATTCATACTCCAGACCAACAGGGGGCAGCATATCACCAGAGTAACCGCTAACTGCTGCTAACTATAGCTGCTGTTAGCAATTGAGCTCAGTTAGCTGTGCACCGGGAGCTCAGAGCACCGGCCTGTTGCTGTTAGCATGCTAACTTCAATGAAGTATTGACATTACACTACAGTTGCAGTCATAGAAGTATTTTTTGACTAATTATATTATATTTATTGGTATTTATAGCCATTTCTTTATAACTCTTCACTGTCATTAAACATCTGATTTGACTGCTGACCATTTAATGGGCATTATCATCACAGATCTGCCCCTTATATGCCATCTAGTAAGGGCCTATAAGCCTACTAGCAGGTTCGGAAGTCCGTTAGCATCTATTCGGATGAACGATACAGCTGAAAAAAAACCCTCTAGTCTGATGGAAAACGTGGTATTTCATTTAAAACGAGAGCATTTAAACTGTAATATGTCGTCAAAAGCAGAAAATACAGAAAGTAGTTTATAAAAGTGACATGCTGTGAGTGTTAACACTAGACTAATAATAAAAATAATTAGTACATTTAATTAATTTAAGTTAATTAATGGTGTAAGACTCGTTAACGTGTGTAATCATATATCATTAGATGTGATTATACATCACAGCCATCCTATAAACTGTTAATACACGAGGTACAGCTGCTTCACGTGGTGTGTTTTTGACATATATACATTAATATTGTGCTTATATAGTGTGTTACCACCCGTTTATTAACTAGCTATATACAGGAGGTTAAAGTGTTATTGTTTACTGAGTATTCTAGTTGAACAAAGAAAAACAATCACAACATTTTGAATGTGATTTAACTCGCAAATATCTTGTATAAATAATTGTTCCACTTCACCTCCAGGCAGCGTTCACTGACCCAGTTTCCTCAGGGGGAATCTCAGCTGTCTACACTCAGTGAATTATCCTCAGGCTGAAAACAGACCATCATCTCGCCGGCTAAGTATCTGTTTAACCCTCGTTGAATATGCAGAGCCACTCGCCTCCTTCCATCACGTCTCCAGCACCCCACAATGAACGCATACTGCATGCAGAATATGCTTCCCAAAATAGGTTTTATTTTGGAAAATCTAGATTTTTTTGTGTTTTGTTGCCACATCTTTGGTTATAACAAAAAAACAAAAAAACAAAAAGTCACTTGTCACATTTTTGCAAATCGATACATAGTTTAGTGTAACATGTACTTGAACCACATGAATGATCCTGTTCAGTGTTAAGCAATCATACTTCAGGTTCAGATCACAGAGCAAAGACCGGGATGTCACTCACACAGAGAAACCTTTTGAATCATCAAACAAAGACCGGCTGCAAAGGAAAAACGGAGAAAATAAACAAGCATTTACAAAAAATATGTCCTTTATTCTTTTGGCTTTAAAATTATATTACCATATGAGCGGACAGTAGTCACTTCTTGCATGCAGTTCACTAAAACACTACAAGCGCAATGAGAGATGGCTACTGATTGCTTCATGGTTCCTATCTACAGATATGGGGGGAGGGGGGACCATACATGTGTTTCGTCATGTGTTACAGTGCAGAAAGGAAAAGTCCTAGAAAAAATTGTAAATCAAAATCCGAAGACTGGCAAAATGCACTCATATCTACAGTAAAAATGTTATTTATAATCGGTGGAACACAAGCAACCCGCAGACCCCAGTTGCACACTCGCTCCCACGAAAGAGATAGATGCTTACATTCTCGCAGTCTCACCGTCTTAACAAATACACACACGGACGTACAAATACAAACACACTCCAGCTGTCTCGCACACACTTTACATGTATGACCGCCACACGTGGTATTACATAGCAGTGGGGATTAAAAAGTGCTCTTACATCAAATGTAAGTGTGATGCATACTGTGGGCCCAAATAGCTATTTTATTTACAAACCAAACCACTACATTAAAACCACTCGCTTCTCAATTTTAAACAACATGAATGTCGTACAAACATATGTGATATTATAACCTTTAAATGTGATATATTGTCACGTTCTAGCTTGAGAGAAGTTAGAAAGATTGACATTTTTCTTTTTAGTATATTTCATTACTTAAGATATTTTCTTTACAAGAGCTCCGGGAGATGTGTGGAGGGGGAGGGGGAGGGGAACAAACGCATTAGAGGGGGAACTTTGCAATATGGCGGCGGATGAATGAATTATGAATGTTACTTTAAAGTAAAAGTTGTGAGATTTTGGGAAAACATTTTCTTGAAGAGTCAGTTGATAAAATTGATACCGTGTGTGTACGTTAGCTAACCACAAAGCTACAGCCAGGAGTCAGTTAGCTTAGCCTAGCCTGACATTGGGAGCAGGGGGAAACAGGTTTTAAAAATATCCCTTAAGCTTTCTAATAAACATTTTGACTCACATTTGTTAAATCAGCACAAATATCAAGATGTAAAAACAACAAGTTGGGGTTTTATGAGTGGTTACGTTCCTAAACTATACTTCTTATTTGCAGCAGTAAATTAATGTCTGTAAAGCTAACGCTGCTACTTTCACTGTAAGCTAACGATAGATTCAGACATTTTCTCAAGCTTTTAAAACAACTGGAATAATGCAAGCTTTGTTTTTACGTTAGCTAACTGTGGAGCTAGTCGATTAGCTTAGCCTGTGTTAACATTGTTTAATTTACTGCTAAACATGTAGCATTTTTTGACTTCTTGGCTCACAACAGGTGATTACAGAGCTAAATTGAATCTTTAAGATTTTATTTGTAATTTTTTAGTTGATTGCAAGTGATGAACTAGCTAAACTATCGAGCTAAACTTAATAAGTAGGATGTGATACTGGATTTTGGGTTCGATAAAAAGCTATCACCCTAATATATTTCACAGACTGGTATCAGATCTGTACTCGATATCAGCCGATACTCTGATTTTGAGTATCAGAATCGATATTTGGGGAGTCAGATCGGTGCATCCCTCTGTGCAACTCCCTGTTAAACAACAACTTGTCACTTTTGTACATTTGGGTTTTTGTATGGATTAAAGAAACGAGATACAGCATGTTAATTAGTGAGCTTTACAGGTGCTGGTATGCAGATTGTTGAGCTTGTTCAGTATTTAAGAGCTAAGACAAGCTAACGATCTCCTCGCTATAGCTTCATAACGAAAGGACAGACATAAGAGTGGTATCAATCTTCTCATCTAACTCTGAAAAAAAGGGAAAATATTTCCCAAAATGTCAAGAAATTCTTTAAATGTGTCTCATTCCTTGCATACATTCAGCTTCTCTGTATTTAGAGACTTGTATTTTATATTAAAAAGGGGAGACGGCCGTCCAGATGAAGCACAATCACACACCAGTGAGTACAATGAATTTACCCATCGCACTTCAGCGGCTGGCTTTGTGTTTCAGCTCTCTGTGTACTGTATGAACTAAGAGCTTTTCTGGCACTGATCCTGCACTGTACGAGTTTCAGACGGTGGTTGTAGTTTCCAGCATTAACTTTTGTCTGCCCTTGGTGATTTTTACAACAGTGAAAGCAGTGGACACATTCTCACGATAATGACACAAAAAAGTAGAAAACATTCTTTCTCATTAAAAAAGAAACCTTGTAACCAAAAATATGAACCAAAAAAATAATGCAGAGTACTTGTTAAGTGATACAGCGATTGTTAAATTCAAGACACTGGATTTATAGTAGTAGCAGCAGCACTAGCTACAGACAACTTAACAGTACACTCAAGTGTGTCAGATAGTAACAACAACCAATAGGAAAATCACAAGCGTTTTGCAGAGAGGCTTTTCCATGTTCCAGACAATCCCTGGCAGTGTCTGCTGGATCATTTGTTTCCCCTCTGAAAGGACCCCATGTATTCACATATGACACGACAGCACTCCATTTTTAGGCCTACCTGGCGTCGCACTCGTCACCTCTGGACAATCAACACACAAGCGCACATCTACTGTATCTACCCCCGTTAGAAGCTGTAAACAAATTTCCCTCATGTCTCTGATGCATTTTAGATTTTTTGTTCCTTTTTTAAAAAGTCTATTTCTTTCTGTCTTTCAAGTCTTTCCCTTTGTTTTCTTTTTCTCTATTTTCTTTCTCGTATTTGTCTTTGTCCGATTTCGTCACACTGTTGTAGGATGGCGGGGAGGCCGTGGAGGGCGTCATGTCCATTTTGTCCGAGGTGGAGTTCTCCGTGAACTTGCTGATGACCATCACGTCCTTGTCGGGGTCGCGGATGCCCTCCTTCAGCTTCTCCTTATAGAGGGCGGAGGCTTTCTTCATGGCCAGGCGGATCATGTAGCGGCGGAAGGATCTCTGGATGATTATGGCCGACATGTCCTCCTGTTTGCGGCGGAGGGTGGTGGTGATGGGCTCGTAAGACACCTTAGAGGGGTTGGAGGCCATGAAGCGCTCCTCCATCTGCCCGCGCAGCACGTCCATTTCGCCGCCTTCGCCCAACACTCGCTTGGTGAAGGCGAACAGGATGTCGAGGCAGTGGATGCGCTCGCCGCTCACCATTGGCAGGTCCATGGAGATGAGCTGGATCATGTTCGGCTTGGGCATGCGCAGCGGTGGATCCAGAGCATCTGCAAAGTCAGAGAGCTTGCTGTACTCCATGAACTGAGTGGCGTCGGGGTCGAAGCGCTCCCACACTTCGTAGAACATCTCAAAGTCATCCTCGCTCAGCGGCTCGGCGCTCTCCTCCGTCGCCACGCTGAAGTTCTCTAAGATGACGGCGATGTACATGTTGACCACGATGAGGAAGCAGATGATGATGTAGCTGACGAAGAAGAAGATGCCCACTGATGGGTTGCCGCAGTTGCCTTTGTAATAGTTCCCCGGGTGCTCCATCTGGCTGTCGCAGTCCGGCTCCCTCTTGTTCAGTATGGGCGCCAGCAGGCCGTCCCACCCCCCCGAGGTGGTGATCTGAAACAAACAGATCATGCTGTTCCCGAACGTCTCGAAATTGAACATGTCGTCGATTCCTGACTCGCGTTTCACGTAGGCAAAGTTGGACATGCCGAAGATGGCGTAGATGAACATGACCAGGAAGAGTAGGAGGCCGATGTTGAAGAGGGCGGGGAGTGACATCATCAAGGCGAAGAGAAGCGTCCGGATGCCTTTGGCACCTTTGATAAGGCGAAGGATTCGGCCTATCCTGGCCAGACGGATCACTCGGAACAGTGTGGGAGACACAAAGTACTTCTCGATAACTTCAGACAAAAACATACCTGCAAAAGCACAAAATAAGACATTCAGCTCACAGTTTTACGATTCATCTACAAGAAAGCTGGCGCACCGCAGACATCTCCTTACCTACAATGGACAGGATCACCACCACAAAGTCAAATATATTCCAACCGATGGTGAAGTAATAGTGACGCAGCGAGATCATCTTCAGCACACACTCGCCGGTGAAGAGCACAATGAAGACCAGGTTGATCCAGTAGAGGATGTTGTCCATATCCTTCGTCTGGTCGTCCGTCTCCACCATCATGGTCACCATGTTAAGGCAGATGAGGATCATGATCACGATGTCGAAGGCCTGCTTCGTGATGCAGTCGAACACGCAACCTTGAAATGCATTCTGAGGGCGGGGGAGGAAACAAGAGAGTCATTTAACTCTGTACTTACTTACTGCATATTCCATTATAACAACTGAGTGAGTGGAGCCCACAGTCGGAGCACTCAGAGTCTTACTGTGGGCCGAGGTATAGGTTTTTGTGGTTTCTTGGAGCCGAGCTTCTTCATGGCGTTGTAGTATTTCTTCTGTTCTTCTGTCATGAAGATGTCCTGACCTCCAAAGTAAAGGGAGCCCGACAAAAACTGGTTATAACCATGAACACATTTTACATTTACATTTTATAAAGCAGTGCGAACAATAAAATAGCCAGCTGGGATCAATATCTCTGAAGCGCAGAGGGTATAAAACGATTGCCAGAGGAAGAGTCCGAGGTTCTGAAACTGAAGAAGGAAACTGTTCCTTCAGTTGAATATTTGCTTGCTCTCGTCGGCTGATGGTAAACTAATCCTTTGGTGTTGTTCAGACAAAACTTAAAAATGTTATTTTGCTCATTAGAATACTGTGATGGAGGTAGAAGTCCTTGTGTGCCCATATATGCGCTGCACAATCGATAGGCCTACGTATGTTTTGGCGTGAAGTGTGTCTAACAGCAGTGGGATCCTTTAAAAGGACACACAACAGACAACAACCACACCTGCAGGAAGCTCCTTCTTTTATTTCATGGTTTTATCCGCATGTGTTTTTTTCCCCTCATTACTTTATTCAACTAGGGGCAGGGTCACACAGTCGCCGTCACTATGCTCTCGTTAATCAAAGAAGTGAATCCCCCTCACGGTATCACACGCGAGGCGAACATGACACTCTCAGCGCGGCTCACTGAGTGTATGATGCGTGTCTGGAGGCAGGACTGGTGTCAACACTGAACAGCATCTGTGTGACGCTGTGGCTGCGGGGCTGCTGAACAACACACAAACACACTGATACAGCGTCTCAGTCGGTACGTCAGTCATCAGCGCACAGCAAACACAGTGCAAACCCCCTCTCTCCCCCTCCTCCCCCTCCTGGGCGTCGCCAATCCCACTTGTTAGCGCTTGGTTGAATGGAGGGCTCATTTCCAGACTACATTTACTGTGACACCGCATGTGTGTGTGCGAATGCAGGCAGGGTGTTTCTCAGTGACTCATGCACCCTCAGTAATCCTTGGCAGCAGCAGGTCCTCTCCCTGCTACAGATAATCATTATTCTGGAGCTCGGCTCTTTCTTTAACACAGCTGAGGGTCTGCTTTGGCTGAACCTGTGAACCTTCAGTAGCTTTGTGATTCGAAGGCAACACTGGGTTTTTATGTCTTTTGTGGCGCAGGGGATTAACTCCCCCCAGAAAATCTAATTCAAGGAGAAAGAGTGGATTCCTGCACACACTTTTCACCTCTGCATCGATAGATTCATCAAAAAGGTCGACATTTCCGTCACAAAGTCGTTTCAAAGGTGTTTCTTTGTGAGTGTGTGGGTGCATTCACTCTTTCACAGTGACTTTGTACTCAGACTAGGCTTGTACTTGGCACAGTGTGACACAGGACTGCTACCTGTTCCACTGCAGTAATGACGAGCAGAACCAAAGCTGTGTGTCAACATTAATAACAGCCAGCATGGCGGAGCAACAACCTGGGATTTCGTCTTTACTTTGAAACATTATTGTCTCTACAAAAGGCTCCAGTTTGGACCGGGCGATACATTGAATTAATTCTCTTCATTTAATGTCTAAATTAAAGTCATAAAGAAAGAAGATGCTAATTGGCTATATTTTGGGATGCACTGATAAACTTAACAGCTAAATTTTTCCTAAAATTAGTATTTTTTAGATTTTTTATCCCAGATCTGTTTCACTTTATGAATACATAATTACATAATAATTGCATCAGCAGTCGGAGGAGACTATTAAGATGTTACAGGAACGCAATATTTTGCATTTTCATTCCCGTCCTCAACACTCCAGCAGGATTGCCCATCGCAGTTTACATTATCTGATAGGGACTGTTACTAAATGCAACTTATCTTCTTCTTCTGCTGGTTGAAGTTGTCGATGATGACACCGATGAACAGGTTGAGGGTGAAGAAGGAGCCGAAGATGATGAAGATGACGAAGTAGAGGTACATGTACAAGTTCACTTCATATTCAGGCTGATCTTCCAACTAGAACAAACAATGCAGATCACAATAAAACAGTTACCGGCTTTCATAACAGAAATGAGCTGGGTTGTGAAGGCAAACTACAGATCCCTCTGTTAGGCACAAAGACACTTACATCTCGAGAGTCCACGGCTGCGTACATGATGTCCATCCAACCCTTAAACGTTGCCTGAGAGCAAATGAGAGACTTGTCAGTGTGGGTGGTGTTGGGGGCTCAAATAACCCTCCTCACAACCTCAATCATCTGATTCAAGTTAAACTGCTTGGCTGTCATTTAGTGAGTACAGTGTGTTATGTTGGTCCTTAATTTGGTACCTCATTACAACAATAATACAAGATATTATTTGCTAAAGTAGTGCCCTGCTTCTGATTTTGGGTTTTGTATATATTTATTTCTATTTTACTCTTACTTACTGTCGTAAAATCTATGTGTGTACATATTTGGTGACCCATTTTAGCATTTGACACTTTTATTTTTTATCTGTGTGCATGCATTAAGGTGGACAATCAAAGCAGCACTATGTAATGCAGGAAGGAAAACTCTTAAAGTGATTCTGAAGAAAGGTAGCTGGTTTCTCATTCTCATTCTCAGGTCGTCAAATATTTGCCTGTAAACATAAATCCTACAGGTTTTCCATATTTTGAGTTTAATCCCGACTGTAAAATAATCTCTGAAAGCCATTTTTAAGTAATAGGCAGACTCATAAATTCATTTGTTTTCTATGACTGCATATAAATATTGATTTTGCAGTGATTATCTGATGTTTATCTGATGATTATCTGCTCTTTACTGTGTCAATTTGTAAGGAGAATAAAAATCTACTCAGTGACAAAACTGGAAGCTGGAGAGTTCAAATCCTAAATACTCCTCTTCTATATAAGCAAACTTTCACATTTTTGTCTTCATAATGCCGCCTGTGCCGCGGAGACTAAACTCACCACTTGCAGCAGAGCCAGATATCCGGCCCCGACGTTGTCAAAGTTGATTTTGACATTCTTCCAGCGAGCGCTGTCATTTATCAAATTCAGGCATTCAGACATGTTGTTGACGACGCTGATGGGGAAGACCTCATCGTTGGTGGTGTTGACACAGTAGTAGTACTTCCCTGCGAACAGGTTGACGCCCATGATGCTGAAGATGAGCCAGAAGATGAGGCAGACCAGCAGCACGTTCATGATGGAGGGGATGGCCCCCAGCAGAGCGTTCACCACAACCTGGGGAGGTCGAAGCACACGGTTAAACTCAGCACTCTCCTGCCGGTCATTCTGAGGTCTCTGCTTGCCAAAACAGAGAGGCTGTTTGATTTAGATAAGTGGCAATTACATCTAATCACTTAACTCTTAACCTGATCTGATTGAGCTCGGGAGGCAGATGCTACGACTTTCAGAACAAGAGCCAAGACTGATTTAAAAATTCATAGCGTTCCTGTATTATTCAAAGCTGTATTTAATATGTAATGTCTGCACACACAAAGCTCTTAACACCATCTACAAAGAGAATTTAACAACATGACAGTTGGAAAGGAGGAAGTGGACAGGTGAAAAAGTTAACATTTGATAGGTAAAAAAGCAAAACAGAAAAAAACCTTAGAGAGGCAGGATGAAGTCACAACATTTTGTTTGACTGTAAATGAAAAAGACACACAACAAAGAAAAAAATTACAGGTCAAAGGCACCACACAAGCAACGTCAGAAAACAATGCCTCAGAACAGCTATATACAGTAATCCATTGACACAATGTGAAGAAAGTCATGCAGATAGAAGAAGTACAGTGTTGAATTGCAAAGAAAAGATCACTCTATATAGAGGCTGTAATAAACATGCAGTCAACAGTCAGGCTAACGCGATAAAACCATTAAAATGACATCAAACATTAACTCAGAGGAATAAAACTGGAAATATGTATTATTGTGGGGCATCGTCATGTCAAACTAAATAATGCTAGAAGTTGCCTAGTTAGCTTAAAGGGGCAGTATGTATTTTTGGAGAAGAAATTCAAATTCAGAAGTTTAATATTGACAATATTAATGTGGTTATAATACAAACTCAGTTCCATAACTGAATAAACAAGCTGTTCTCAGAGGAAAATAAGGTCCGCAGAACACTGTTTGAAGCTGGAAAGGTGGCAGGGTCCGCCACATATAGACAAAGTAGTATTTAGTTTGTTTAAGTATAAAAAACAGTCAATGAAGATCTTTCTCCTCTGATAATCGGATCTTCTACATAATGCACCTTTAACTTTCTGGAAAATGCTTAAAAGTGATTTAAGCTAATCTAAGATATTCCACAGGTATACTGGTTTCCAGCTTGCTGACAAACACTCCTTTTGTGTCGTTGTTATCCAAGATGTCCTTACCCTCATGCCCTCAAACCGAGACAGCGCCCTCAGGGGCCGAAGGGCTCTCAGTGTCCTCAGAGATTTGATGGCTGTGAGCTCAGAGTAGCCGAGAGCATTAGCTACAAGGCTGACAAGGGACACCTGAGAGAAGATAAAGACAGAGAAAGGCAGGGTGAAAGGTGAGAAATGAAAAAGGTACTTCTGCAAAGAAACCCTGAGTGTTTGAACAAGATGGATCATTTGGCATGAATGATTAGTCTGCACTCAATTAAAGAGATAATCTTGAATTTAACTGTTTAAAAATGAATTAGAAAGCATCACCAAAAACTGAGAATTTCAGATAAAGAAATGTGACGGTAGCAGAGGACATTGGGAAATATGCTTATTTGCTTTTTTTTACCTATAGTTAGCTTAGCATATTAGGACTGGAAGCAGATGGAATCACCTCAACTGGCTCTCTCTAAAACTCAGTGATAAACACTTCATTACACTTCACTTCATATTGTTTCTATCTTCTTTCTTATTTATACACAAAATAGTGCTTGAGCTTTAGAGGTGCTGGTAGCCACATTTCTATTTTAGCTTTCTTTAAAATTCCAGGTTAGCTGTTTCCCCCTGCTTCCCTTCTTCATGCTAAGCTAAGCTAATCGAATATACATTAGATGGTGTGGTATCTCCTGTATCTTCTCATTTAACACTTTCAAGTTCTCGAAAAGTCAATCGCAAAGTCTAAATTATCTTTGTATGGACTGAATATACATACGTCTACAATGAGGAAGTCGAGCCAGCACCAGGCGTTGGTGAAGTACTTGACAAAGCCGTATGCCACCCACTTCAACAGCATCTCCAGGATGAAAATGTAAGTGAAGACCTTGTCTGCGTACTCCAGCATTGTTTTGATGGTCCTCCGCTGCTCAATGTAAATGTCCTCAAATGCCTACACACAAAGCAATAAATAAAGATTGATGGAGGAAACAAGCACCTGAAGGCAACACAGGTGAGAAAATACAAACTCTGCTCAGCAAAACCTACTGTTAATAATGCAAGAAAACATTTTGTTAAATGCACATGCAATGATACAAAAAACACGTACCAGTGCTCCACTGCTGAGCAGAATCATGAATATGATGAAGGATTCAAACCAGTTGTGCTCCACTATGATAAAGCAGGTTTTCCTGAGATTCCACCAGCTCTTATAATGTGCTGCCTCCTCATTGATCTGGCAGCACTGGAACCTGCGTACACAGCCTGTAGGGATGTAAAGAAATGACCACAGGAGTTATTATGGGGTTCATGTTGACTAAAGGTGAAGGTATGATTAAACCAAAACAAATCTCTCTTCCTCTTGTCCTTTATTATTAATCGCTGAGTTTGTTTCCAGTACATATAACTCAACAAAAAGTAGTTATTGTGATAGACCTACTAACCCATTTCAGGTCCTCAATCGTCAACATTGTGTTTGTATTTCACACTCTGCAGAGGTATTTGTAGGTTGTGGAGGTGTGTCGGACTACATGTCAGGTTACATTACAAACCCAGACAATCCCACAGACTACTTCTCCTTTTGTCCTGCTGAGCATTTGGATTCACTGTCACTCAGCGGTGAGTATGCACACCGGTGCTAAGCACAAGCAGTTAACGCGATGTACTCTATGTCTTGAAATGTGCTGTTGGAAGCAATTCATCCCCCACCTTTCTCGCTCTGTCCCACTTTCCCACTTCCCATCATCCTCCCTCACATCCCTCTCACCCTCTGTGAAGCAGGCCTCTGGGTCGAGTGACTCCTCTGGCTCCAGCTCCACTGAATCCACCCCATCTCCTGGGGGCCGAATATCGACTGTGCTCCCCTCGGATGAGCTCAGACGCTGGGGCTCTACATCGAGCTTCTGCATGGACGAGGGAGAAAATAAAAGCACAAAGTTACACAACAGTGCCTGAAACGCAAAGGTTCAGTGGTTATTGGAGCCAACCTTCTGAGCTGGTTATCATTGTGATTCTCCATTCACATGTAATCCAGTGCCACAACTGTATACCTAGGCACTGTAATAGCTCACAGAGTTGGCCTCTTTAAAGTTATCTTCATTGTATTATCATCATCACATGCAGCATCGATCAAATGTACCTACAGGCTTTGAAATTAGTTTTATCTGATGGCTCAAATCAGATTAAAGCATGGGGAGGTTGGCGTTACGGAAATGCTCTGTGGGTACGTTTGATGTGCCCTCATTTGAGAAAGAGTGCATGCAGTATTCCAGTGCATTATCAATCCAAGCCTGAAATAGTACCAAGCAGAACGTGTGCTGAAGTATTTTCATGTCGACTGAAAAATGACCCCAAATCATCTTGTTTACAATTTATCCCATTTCCATAATTGTTTCTGTGAATAATAATTTCCCCACCCTCAAAGCTAGAAATCCACCCACAGAGGGGCCGCTGAACATTTTCCTCAGTGACATGAAAACACGTTATTTCCATTCCTTGAAAGCAGTGTACAAGCTTCTTCTGTTTGTGTTGAAGTAGACGGAAAACCACATTAGCTTACCAGCAAAAACCAGTACTGTGCACTGTTTATAAGACAGCATGTGGTCTGGCATTTTTTTTTGTTCCCATTTGTAAAACATGTTAGATTAGCACCCATGCATACCCAGAAAACATACAGGACTAAGTATGGTACATCCTTCTTAGCAAGATGCAAAACACATGTAAGGACAAGTATTGCTGCTGTTGTCAAGTTCATTTAACTCTGTCTTCCATGCTAACCCTGACAACACTCCTCTGAAACCCCTAAAATGCAGTGATCTTCTATGTATATTACAGCATCATCTGCATATAGTGAGACTTTTTGGTGTCGTAAGGCTTCCTGTCTGTTTTTCTTTGGGCAAACATGGTGTTAAGTGGCCTCATGTCTGATCTGTCTGGGGTGTAAAGTGCGGGAACATGTCATCCTAGACAGTGCAGCAGCTCTGATTGCCGTGGGACCCAGCTAATACGGCATGGGAATGATGGAAGCATGCTGCTCGCAAGTGCATCGTTTTCTGGGGGGATGTTTCCCTCCTGTTTCTCTTTCTATCCTTCAGCAAGAAACCCATTTTACCTCCTCTGCACATGGATTATATGAGGCTTTTGCTCTTAACCTAACAGGCTGTTATTTTGAAGGTTTTTAGCAAGTTTTACTATATTTGGTATTTAGTTGACCGATGTGATATTTGCAGTGGAAGGAAAGAGGATAACACAGGTATAGAAGCTCAAAGAACAGGGCAACTAATACACAACAATTGTGTGAATGCACCATATCTTAGATGTATATACAATATCCAGTGTAATTAGGGATGGTGCTTCTTCAATTTTATATTTCAACAGGGCTCAAGACTAACAGCGTCCCATCGTCCCGGGGACCACAGAGAGATCTTTGGGACAAAAGGGATTTTTGTATGCATCTTTGTAAATATCAGTAATCAAATTACAAACTGTTGACTATGATGGAGTACATCTTCTCATGCTGTTACTATCGTTAATATCACTGGCAGGCTACTCAGCGAAAGGCCTACAAAAAATATTACATGTTAAAATCCGGAAGGACACGTAAACTCACTATCGACGTGGAACACACTATTTTTTCCTGCTAATGCTACATTGTGAACAACAACTCCATGTTGAAATTGGCAGGAGAAGCGCTAGTTAGCTGTTAGCAGTTGATGGGCAGCAGGGTCCTGCATTGTGTTTGGTTGAGGGAGCTAACAGAGTTAATGCAACTAACAGCCAAACACACAGCAGGACTGAGAGTTTCTGTTCAGAGTAACAACACGACAAGTGTACAATAAATAAACGTACGAGATGATACTTAAAAAGAGAAGAAGCAACATCTTGATTTTGGGCCAGTTTAAATTCACTTTGGTTGGTTACAATAATTCTCTGGGACAGTTAAAATGTAGTCTGGAGCCCTGTTTGAGGAAAATAGAAAATGAAAAAATACCTTCATATGGTGCACCATCCTAAGTAAGTCTAAAAATGTGTTTGAATATAAATTGGCATGTGTTATCTGTTTTTACCACCCTGCAAAGATCCATATTGATTCTTATGTGTTTCAAAATGATCTTGTTGGAAAGAATTCTGTAAAGACTCTTTCATCACTCCACTACAATTTGAGTATCACAGAAAACAAGTACATACAACTACTTCATGTGTGTATGCATGGGCTATGAACCAGACAAATGAATTTTGTCAAACTACAGCAAAATTCATTCCTCCATTCCATCTTTTTTCCTCATTCTCCTCCACCTCCTCTCTTCCTTCATTCTCAAGCTCGGTGTGTTGATGCCAATCAAGTCCCAAAACCAAGTCAAAAACCAAGCAATGAATCAAAAGCAAAGATCATGTTAGATGAGTTTGTCTATCAATGGAAAAAGGTGGTGTTGCTCATTCCTAATGGTTTGTAACTGCAATACAGCCTGATGCTTGGAGATAAGTTATGACAGGGGAGGGAGAGGGTAAAGGGAAGACTTACAGCATTGAGTGCTGCTGTTTGGGGAAGGGGAGGTGTAAAGCAAAGAGGGTGGGGTGGGAAAAGGGGTGGGGGACGGAGGGCAGACCAGGCAAAGAACGAAAATGGGCAATCCATTGAAGGTATGAGAAAAAATATGTTGTTTGTCTGTAATGGCATAGGCAGTCCTCATGGTTAGTGCTATGGTACAATAAAGTGGTCTTACAATTCTCCTCTCACTGAAAACCTTGAGAGCGCCTGTGACACAGCTGCAATAACAAACGGGGGGTTAAAAAAAAAGTAAGTCAAACACACCAAAAGCCAGCATACAACCTCAAGTCTGTTTTTGCTGCAAGGCACAGTTGGGGAACAAGTTAGCCACAAGAAACAACAATTTAGATTTCCCTGAAAGCATTTTCCTCATTAGATGCAATGTAAAAGAGTGGAAAGCTGCTTGACACTCATATCACACAACAGACACACCAACAGCTCACACCAAATGTTTATTGTGTAACTCTAAATGCCTAAATTAAAGGTCCCATATTGCTGAAAGTGAGATTTCCTGTCGAGGTGCTATAAAATACTATGAAAACATCAAAATGCTCAATCCACGGAGAAATGCACAAAGCTCATAATCAGAAACTGAGCCTTTTAACGAACCGCCAGGACTCCTGTAAGGTTGTGATGTCACAACTATACAGTCACTGCCCTCAGTATGGCCAAGGCACTGACATAGAGCATTCACATGGAGGATGAATAGAGGTACTGCAGCAATGGACAGTAAGAGAAAAATAATGTATTTTCTGAACATTATAGAATGTAAACATTTTCTAGTAGACACCAAAAACAAAAGTATGAACCTAAAAATGTGGATAATATGGGATCTTTAATATTTACTAACTGTAATTTGATCAAACTTGATAACACAGTGGGTCAGAAATGTCCAAATATATTTTAACTGGTGATTAACTATCACAATTCACCAACTCCTGGCTACAGGGTGTGGAGATCAGCAGTGACACGAGAGAGCATTGCTTGATCCAGATATGGAGCATGCGGTGCCATCGCTCGAAATAGTCTCCTGGGTTTGTTTTGAATCACAGGGAATTGGCACCACACCCACAGTGGCAGGTTGACATCACCAGGGAGCACAGCCCAAATGCTCTGTCAGCCTGGCAACACTTGACATCAAACCTGGCATTTGTTCTGTTAGAATAGCCAATACATTACAAAATTTGCTACGCTATTGATGACGCTATGATCACCTCTTTAAATTTAGAAAAAAACAGATTGCTGTTTCATTCATTTCATCCTCACACATGCACAAATATGCAAATTTTCCCAGTGACGCACGGAACAAGGAACTACGTAGTCTCTTTCACACGTGTGTATAATACTGAACTGCATTTTGCTGTACACAAACACACTGACACGTACACTTAGGACAAAAGCAAATTTGAGTCATTAATTGTCATGGCTGTTTCTTCTTCTAGGACTAAGTCTAACTCCAGACGATCCCCACAGCGTGATGAATGTAGAAATGAGTCAGCAGGTATGTTATTTTCAAACTGCTTGACTGTTCGGTGAAAAAGCCATCTCTATGCAAATCCTGACATATTCATACATTGGCTGACTTGCGTAGGGTGTTAACTTTTACACATATAAAGGGAGCTAATCTGATACAAACGCTATGTGACTCAAGAGATTTCCTAAAAACTGACAGAGACGTCAGTCATCCAATCAAAGACCTTCATCTTACCTCTTTGCTGCCCTCCACATCCGACGAGTCGCTGCTGAAATCTTCTGTGTTTAGGTTTTCAAAGTCCGACTCGCCCACAGCGATAGGCACCGTGACTGTCAGGCTGGGGTTATGAATGAATGACATGTAGTCACATTCCTCCACTGGGTACTTCCCTGTAGTGTCCCCACCAACCACGACCCCAACTACCAGCCCCCCTCCTGGCCGTCCATTGCCCTCTGTGATGTACACCCCGCTGGGGTCTTTGGTGATCTCCACTGAAGTGTGGTTGGAGATGCAGTTGCTCTTGCCGTTGCTGTGCAGTTCATCTAGAGGTTTGCTCTCCTCAGCCAGACCAGAGCCCTTACCGCTCCCACCAAAGCAGACGCTCTGGAGGAAATGCCGCACAGTTGTTTTGACGAATGCGATGCCCCGCTGGATCCGGCCAACTGCGATCTGCAGGTTGTTCATCTCACTGTCATCATCTGTTGCTGCCAGGTTGTCAGCGCTGAATGAGCTCAGGAGGAGAGCCAGGAACAGGTTCAGAACCTGGGAAGAAGTGGACATGATTGACCTTATAACTATTAAACAAAATTAGTGTCTAAAGGACTTATAATCTGGAAAATAAAGAGGTAGAACCCCATACCACCAAGTTTCCAATGACCATGACCATCATGAAGACAATCAGGCACATGCTCTGCCCGGCCACCTCCATGCAGTCCCACATCGTCTCGATCCACTCTCCGCACAGCACCCGGAACACGATGAGGAAGGAGTGGAAGAAGTCGTGCATGTGCCAGCGAGGCAGCTGACAGTCGTCGGCAATCTTACACACACACTCCTTGTAGCTCTTGCCAAACAGCTGCATGCCTACCACGGCAAAGATGAACACGATGATGGCCAGCACCAGAGTCAAGTTCCCCAGAGCGCCCACTGAGTTACCGATGATCTTGATCAGCATGTTCAGAGTGGGCCAGGACTTGGCCAGTTTGAAAACCCTCAGCTGTTTCAAGAGAAAGTTGAAAGTGTCTGATTTTCACGATGTTTTTCTACATGATTAACATTCAATAGATTAATGAATATATAACTATATATAATATTAATTCTCATAGCCTCTAGCCTGGCATTGTCCACAGGTAAAAACAAATCTGTCTATCAAAAGGGAACGCTACCAATTCCAGCTGTCCTGGTGACGGCTTATACTACCAAACATGCCAAGTGATGACAAAAGATTGAAGAAAAGACAGGCAAAGAGAGCTGCCCCAAAAAAACAGACAGATGTGAGAGTGGTATCAGGATTATCTAACTCTTATTCCTAGCATTTCAGTGAGTGTGTGCTCAATTTCAACATGTAAAAGAAGACAGACTATAGGCTCAAACAAACTAGAAGCACAGCAACAGTCATACAAAGCTAATCAGGTGAACAGAAAAAAACACACAATGCCCCAACGGCCACAACTCTCAGTGGAACATTTCATGAACTGCACAAAAGCTCTCGTTACATCATTACCTCATTAATAGCATGAATGTTATTGAGAGAGCCATCATGGCCTGACTACAGGAGCACAGGTACACCTTAACTCTTCTAAAGAGCAGACAGTTCATGTAATTCAGCTTTTCTAAGAAGATATTACTCAGGTAGAGCTCTTACCAATCTGAAGGACCTGAGCACAGACAGGCCTTCCACATTGGCCAAGCCGAGCTCTACCAGACTCAGACTGACAATGATGCCGTCAAAGACGTTCCAACCCTCCTGGAAGTAGTAGTAGGGATCCAGGGCAATGATCTTAAAGCACATCTCTGCTGTGAAGATGCCTGTGAACACCTAATGACAAAAAGGGCAAAATTCTACTTTTAAACCCCAATCTGCATCATGATACATGTTGATGTTGTTTGTACGCATATCACACAATACTTGCCAGGTTTCCAACTGAGAGGACGTTAGCGAATTCTGGAGTCATGGGGTAATGCTCCATGGCCATGAAAAGGGTGTTGAGGACGATACAAATGGTGATGGCAAGATCCACAAATGGGTCCATGACCACCATGCTGACTACATCCTTGATTTTCAGCCATGCTGGGCAACAGTCCCAGATCAGACCGGTGTTGGCAAATCTATACCAGCAAGGGGGGCATTTCTGTCTCGACTCTTCAAGCTCTGGAAAAGGAGAAATCAGCACTTTTTGTTATAAGAAAAAGCAGGTAAAATGTATTCTTTTACACAGTATATGCCTTCCTAGTTTTCTCCAGAGCTAAGAGGTCATGGCGTAAAGTTCAAGACAGGAATGAAAATAATTCAAGAAGGTCAAAAACATGTGGCGTGACCGTTTACCTTCCATGGTGTTGGTGAGGATACTGGCCACACTCATGGCTCTCTGCCTGCCCCCTGGTTCATCTAAATAATCCATGGATGGCTGGTGAAAACCTGACCTCCGTTTCTTAAGCTCAGTATCTGTGGTTGTCCCCTGGGAAAAAAACAAACAAAAAATATCAAATAAACAGATTCATGCCAAGACATTCAAGCGCTAAATGTCATAAAAGGAGATGTTTAAGGAACTTGAACAGAACAGCTATGAGGGTGTGTAGGAAGTCTGAAGGATGAGTTTGGCGATATTCTGAATTTTTCTTTTTGTCAATAAATCCCATGAAAAGAACAAAACCAACAATGAATGTATTGGGATTCCTCTGTAGATAATATCACTTCAAGCTGCACAGAGCCGATCAAGCCAAAGAGGAAGTCAGGCAGCGTTGCATGGTGCATCCGGTCAATTTTCAAAATATAACTCCCTGTCAGACTCTAATCTACAGCACAACAAAGTCAGCGAATATAAAGATAAACACACTTAAAACAGACAATTAACAAAACTATTTAAAGACATAGCCAAACACAATCTGAGGAAGTCAACAATATGAGGCAAGCATGATGCTCCACTTCTGAAACACTCCCGGTGGGATATGAAGTGGAGGAAGAAACAAAACAGCATCGTACAGTGAGGTTAGGGAGACCCGCCCAGTGGAATTGACGCGTCAGGGGATCACCAAAGTCAATTGGGTACATCCTCTTGGCACCATGAATGCCAGTCCATCAAAAAGCTAATATAAAGTGGAAGTATACATTTTGTTCGTAAAGATTTAGGTCTTCAGTCGATGAGAAAAGTATAGAATATCACCAAACCTATCTCTTAAAGTCTCACACTGTCTACAAATGTAGGCTTCGATTTGAAACAATTCAACAAATAATTTAAAAATGTCTTTGATGATGGACTTTACACACAAATGACTAATTTATTTAACAACATAAGAACACTAGGATGGGGATAAATGTAACTACAGTGTATGAACTTGAAGCATGAAGCAAGCAGTTAAGTCACCTCAGGCAGCAGGAGACCTACAGGGGAGGTTGTTACAGACGTCCCACCGACCAGCGACACCACACCGTTGCAGTCTACGGAGCAGTGCATCTTGCCGTTGGCGGGCAGCATGATCCTTGGCGCACCGAGGCTGGTCTGGCTGACGGCGCTGCAGCGGCGCTCGAGGCGGCGCGGCAAGAACAGGGAGCCCCGGCGGCTGTCGCTCTCCTCGAAGGTGCTGTGCTCGTCGTCGGCGAAGTCGTTCTCGGAGCCCATGTCGCGCGCGCGGCCGCGGAAGCTGAACAGGCTCGCTCGGCTGTTCCTCCGAGGTGAGAAGAGGGATCCACGGATGCTGAGGAGAGACTGATGAAGAAAGAGATGTGGGGTTAGAGGACGGAGGGAATGGTGAATTTTCCTTGATTTGTCTTTAATTGTGTCTGTGTCTGTGCAAAGAAATAGATTTTGGGAATTACACTTATTTGCTTTCTTGCAGAGTTAGATGAGAAGATTGATACCACTCTCATGTTTCTATGCTAAATAGAAGTTACAGCCAGTTAGCTTAGCTTAGCATAAAGACTGGCTACAAGGGGAAACAGCTAGCCTGGTTCAGTGTGAAGGCAACAAAATCACCCCCCTTTGAAGCTTAATAACTATTAAAGGGGCACAATGTAGTTTTGGAGAGGAAAAAAAAACACACTAAGACAATACGATTTCAGTCCATCTATCTGATTTCTCCTGCTTCCAGTCTTCATGCCAACCTAAAATGAGCTAATCGGCTACTGGCTCTAGCTTTAGAGTGAAAGGACAGATATTAGAGTGGTGTTCATCTTCTCATCTAACTCCTTTTGAAAGAATACATACTGTGATGGGTGGCCCTAGTTTTATATATTTGTTTTTATTGGCTTTAATTGTATCAGTGGCGTGATGTGACATGTCTGAGAAGACCAAATTCAGTCCAATTTTACCCACCGAAGGGCACCACTTTTTATTCCTTTATCAGGGAAGTATTCACCTGATTGGGTGAGGAGCATCTCTTCTCATAGGAGAGCCTGTTGGCATCGATGGAGAAGCGAAAGCTGGACCTCTTGATGCTGTCCTCGGACTCAGACTTGTGGAACTTGTCCCTTGCCCCCCTCTCCTCCTCCTCCTCCCTCTGCTTCCTCTTCTTGCGCCTGTTGCGTCGCTCCTTGGCACTTTTCGAGCTGAGCTTAGACGTCCCTGAGGAGGACTCGGAGGTGGGGCCCCCTCTCCCGCTGTACTCTCCGCTCTCCATGGCTGCTGCCGCGGCAACCTGCCAGCCAATCAGAGCACAAACACAGTTGTCATGGCGACCCCGTGCCTGTCTCAGAGGCTCTCGCGGACTGGAGTGGAGGAGAAAAGCCTGGCAGCTGAGAGCAGCAGCAGCAGCAGCATGAAGAGCCAAATAAGCCTCAGACGCCTTCTAAAAATGGACGCCTGAATGTTTTCATGCAAACCAAAACATTTCCCGAGCAAACCAATGCATAGCAAATACAACATCAGAGAATCTCTTGCATTTTCCCCTGAGGAACATGATTCACTATCATGTGCATTAACAGACATTCTGCTTCATATTAGGATTTTTCCACGATATCTCCATGAAATGCGAGGAAGCTAGGTTGGGGGATGTGAGTAGGTAAAATCTGGTACTTTAGAAGGAAAAGATTGTCTGTATAGTCACAAACTCACAAACATATCGGTACATCACGGAACAAAGAATGTCACTTTAATTCAATTTCATTGCTTTCTCTTGTTTATCTTTCATCTTTGTTCTAATGGAGAGAAATGCCTGTGTCCCACAAGGCAGACAGCACTATAGTAAGAGGATTTAAGAGTCATGTCATGGCAACTACAGCCAACAACAATGATCTAAATGTGCACAAGCCTGATAAGACACTGTTGAGCCTGGCTAAATAGCCACTGAAGGATCGAGCAGAGGAACGTAAAGCAAGGCAGGAAGATAGAAGACGAGCTATCTGACGTACGGCTAATGAGGGTGAGATAAGAAGGATGCCATGTGGTATTGAACTACATGCAAAAAGTAAAACAGAAATATAGCTCTTGATTCATCCTGAAGTACTGTATGTGCATCAGTGGTCCTCAACCTAATTTGGGTTACCGAGCCCCACGTCACATCAGATGAGCTCATCAACCCAACCTGCTCTGTTATGTTCCAAAATGTGTTCTTGTCAATTAATTTTAAAGAGGATGTTAAGTAGCACTACATTAAAGTAGATATTGTTACAATCATTTTACATACACTTGTACTGTCAATGTCAATGGTCAGTTTTGTCAAATCTGCATTCATAATATTTCCACTAGGAATGACAGGAGCTGGATCTTTCTACCATTTACCAAATCCTTCTGCTTAATATTTTAATGGTTTACTTGAAACTAACTATTTCAGCTGTTCACCTTTAGCCAGTTATTTAAATTATTGACTTTTACCAAATTATGTCAACTAACTGTCAACTATTCTGCCCATTTATACAATACTTTAAGCTAACTTTTCGTTTATCCATTATTTAGGTGCTTTATTTCAACTGTTTGTCACCTAAACCTTTAGGTTACTACTTCAACTATTTATCTAATACTTTTTGACTTTTTCATACAATTTATCAATTTATTTTTGATAACTAACTTACTCAGGATGGAGGTCTAGTCCATTGTTGCTGGTCATTGTAACAATATACTGTATATAGCTAGAGATTAGCATCACACCAATTTGGGTGTTTGTTTTCCTCATAAACATCCATAAACGGATGTATATTTCTGACAAAATCCTAATTTCTATTTTTGTTTCATTAGTCGAGCTACCCCACAATGTTTTCACGTAACCCCTGGCAACTGCAGAAGTAGCCTCTGGGGTTGAAGTGCCCCTTGATGGAAATCACTGCTGTATATCACCAATCTGTGCCAATCAATGCCATGCAGCAGGACAGAAATAGACTGATTTTGCCATGACAAGCTTCAAAATAACTGGTTGGCTGCCCAGGAAGGTATGGTTAGTCCCTTGATAATGAGCCTCTAATACATATATGGTGCCAGCAGTTACAGCTACAGTAAGTATATTCACATGCATGTCAGGCTGCTAATTTTTCTTCCTGTAGGTCGAACAAGGACTCCTGAGCCCAGAGGGAACAGCAGAGGGGTGTCAGTCATCCTGGACAGTAAATCCCTCTGTTACCCGGGGCAACGGTAATTTTGGCAGCTGGCTCAAGACTTTAAGCTCAAGAGTCAACAGAGTCTCCGCAGTTAACACGAAGACATTCTCCCAGACACTCATCTATGTTATGAAATACTCCAACTTTTCCAACAAAAAATGTAAAGGTCCTTAAAGTTCCCTGCCGCTTTAAAAGGTTAAAACATCACTTTTTTAATGGAATTCTCAATCAAGTTGATTAAGAAATGATTGTCAAATGAAAGGTTTGAGATAATTAGATACAGACTGGCATTCTCGATTCTAAAGAGATGAAATGTCCTGCCTGTGCCTCCTCCTGCTGTCTCTTCAGCTGCTCCAGCATGGCTTGGAACTCCTCCTCCTTCTGCTGGGCCTCCTCGATGGTCGCCTGGTTCTGCTCGTCATAAGCCATGGCCACCACAGCCAAGATCAGGTTGACCAGGTAGAAGGAGCCCAGGAAGATCACCAGCACAAAGAAGATCATGTAGGGTTTTCCTGCTGCGCGCAAAGTCTGATGGTTTCAAGACAGACAGGAAAGGAGAAGAGGTTGTTGTTAGGATTTGAACAACAACCTGTTTATCAGCTATTCATGAGAGTAAAAGACAGACATCATCATTGATGTTTGTCTTTTCTCTTCTTTGTAGTTGAATAAACAGAATATGTCGTGTTCAGTTGTGGTCATCCCATTGTTTGGTGACTTTGCAAATATCAAATTTCGGCATTGTGCTGCTGCAGTGCAAAACAAAACACAAAAAAACCCTTACATAACCAGCCTAGTCTATAATTACAGAGTGACACGCCCGTTTGAAAAAACTGAAAAAGCTCGCTGGATATGTTTGCTCAGATATTTACTGACTGAAGCTTGGCTTTTATTATGAAATTCACTGCTTTAATTTCATGTGTTTCTTGTTTTGCATCTTCAGCCACAGACCTACGTACAAGATATGACGGGTTAAAAACGCTCTACAAAGCTCACTGTCACTGACTTTTACAGATGGTAAATATTCCCAAAAGACAAGCAACTTCTGCACTCTGTAATGATTGTAAATGTGTCACGGGAATCCTCTGGAGCTCTACCAACCTGCTGGTAGAGGTTTTCCCAGTAGTCCTGGGTCATTAGTCGGAACAGAGAGAGAAACGCCCAGCTGAAGGTGTCAAAGCTGGTGTAGCCGTAGTCTGGATTACGACCAGCTTTGATGCATGTGAAGCCCTCCGGACAGAGCCTGTCAGGACACACAGGTGTTAGGAACAAGAGGTACCATGTGTAGCATATGAACATAATTATTATGTATGGCAGAAACATACATTATATTGCTTTGTAGCACAAATGAATTTGTAACATGATGTTAACTTTTGATTTGCAGCACTGCTGGATCCGCAAGTCTGGCCTTGATCCAGGACCGCACACTATGTACTTTTTATGTCCTGCAGGGCGTCTGGAACTTGGACATTTGCTGTTGGCAATTGTTGGAAGATACACAGAGAAGGAGTCCCACCCCATCTTTAATCTTACACTGTTTGTATTGACTGTCATTGAAAAAGAGACCAAATCATGTTTTCTGTTGAAAACCACCTGATGTTGTTTGTTCTCAGCTTGCAAGTTGCCAAGAAGTCTCCCAACCATCCAGTGTCTTTTTTGTTTTCAATATTGTTCCTGTCATAAATTTTATGACACAATCTTGTCCAAGTACTGTTAAGCCGCCATGCAGGACCATTATGCGTAGTGATATGTGTCGATGTTGTATCTTACTACAAGTTTGGATGTGACACACCTGCTGTATATTACTCTCTGCCTCACCTCTAAAAAACTGGTTTGAAAGTTTGAAACTGCGACTGAAACGCCTGTGTGACTTCTTGGACTGACATTTAGACAAATGGCCTGAATATCAACTAAAATCAATACACAGACAACAAGGATTTTGCCAAAACACATTAAGTGAAATGCACCCATAGTTAACCAGCAGTTTAGATTCTTGTGATGCCTCAGCGCGGTGGCGAGTGTCGACACTAATTGTGTATGCTCAGCTTTGTGGTGCATCTAATTGGCCATATAAATAAAACATGTCAAGCCTTACCCAGCACCGCTGCCGTTCCCACAGAGCAGAGCGTCCCTGCGGCCAGGGAGGTAATAGTAATTACCTAGAGGAGGGGGGAGACAGAGGGATGGTCAGTGAACGCCACATATGAAGAAATGGAAAAAAGGTTGATGAGGGAACAGAGAGACGACGTGCACCCTGTGGGTTTCTCTTCAGTTTTTGTGTGAGGTGTAATATTGTAATGTGAAAGAGAGAGAAAGGTGGTCATCTGTTATTTCATTTTAACACCCAACCACATTAATCATTGCAGTCACAGCCACTCTGTCCTCATTTAACAATTTACTGTCATGAAATCACAATTACATCAGATTTTTTTTGCTGCAAACGTAGTCATGGATACCCTGAAGACGTTAAAACATCCATACAAATTTGAATCAGCCCTGTCGTCTTCCTCTCTGCGTCAGCTTGTAGTCTAGCTGGTGCACGTCTCCTCGATATCCTGCTGGCGGGCCAGTGACTCACCCTCCACTAGCACTTTAGGCTGCTCATGCCACACAGATGGGCCATGGGAGAATGACGACGGGTGGTGAGGGGGTGAAAGTGGAGGGTTTTATTGTTGTGGCGATTATCTGCCACATTTACCGCATTCTCCCACCAGCCCTTGTTAGAGAGCGCAGCCCCTGCTCCCAGCCATTGCTGTCACTCTTCATCATGGCAGCGGGCCAGCGTGCCTGACCTCCCCCACACATCCACCACTGCCACCACTACCCTGACCCATCTCTGCATATGAAGCAGGGAGAATCTGACTCAGGCCGTCTGGGTCGGATGCTAACTTGACCCCGGTTAACCTCTACGTGCGCCTAGCAGACATGTAACAGCATTTTCACACCGCCTGACTCAGCTTACTCTCATCGCTGATGTACTCTGTCCAGTTGAACTCCGTGGCGTTCAGCGTGAACGTGGTGAACATCATGTCGTCTGCGGTGACGTTGCTGCTGCTGGTGGCGTTGGTGCTGTTCGTGGCGTTGGTGCTGACTGGCAAGCGCACGCACTTCTGCCTCAGGTTGCCCATGAAGAGCTGCAGGCCGATGAGGGCGAAGACGCTGAGGCAGAACACGGTGAGGATCATGACGTCCGACAGCTTTTTGACCGACTGGATCAGTGCGCCGACGATGGTCTTCAAGCCTGAACAAGAGTGAGGGCAAGGGGGCGGGAGGGGGACATCGCAGAATGATTACTGCCTGCTAATTACAGCCACAAGCTTGTGTAGAGAAGAAGCTGCTAATAAGAGTCTACAGTAGCGAGCAGCCAGGGGGATCTGCAGTGGAGGTTCCTGTATGAACTGTGTGCTGCCATACAGGAACCAGGCTGATACAGATCACTGCTAATCATGGATAAATCACGAGAGAAAGCTACATTTCTCCTGCATATGGTACTGTTTTTTGTGAAAATGATTGTTAATGAACGATGTCTTTGTTTGTGTTGTTGTTTATTCTATATTCTCACAGCAGCTGTGGCTAGACTGAGCTCTATTTTAGTGCATTCCCAAAGAGCAGCGCACGATGCTAAGTGATGTGCACAAGGTCAATGAGGACAAGCGCACATGCTGTTTTTATCCGTATCGGCACAGTAGTGTGCGCAAAAAGGGTTGAGTGAAGTGAAATTGGAGGGTGGTTGTGGTGATTAATGGTTATCCTCTCAGCCAGTTATGTTGCTGGCCTACTGTGAAGGAAACACAACCTACACTTCCTGATAAAGGAAAAGTTTGACATTTTGGGAAAGAGAGTTGGATGTGAAGATTGATGACACTTTGCTGTCTGTACAGTCGGTCTGTTTAGTTTAGTTTTTTGCTCTCGGATTATTGCTGTTTTGTTGCCCAGTCTTGACTGCCTTTTGTTACTTCAAGCTCGCTTCTTGTTTTTCAACAGGTCTGTTGTGTCTGCACTTGGGTTGCCAAACCTAAACAGAAGCAGGGGGAAACAGCGGGTCTAGCTGGCTCCATCTACAGTTTGAAAATCTGCCCACTAGCAAATCTAAATCTTCTCAATTCACACGTTTTTATGTTTATGAAGTATATACTACCCCGAAATGTAAAGGCGGCAAGTCGTGGTGTTCTAGAGAGGAAGTCACTGATCCTAGTTAAAGCACAATTTGTCGTTTTTACATTGTGGTTTCTGTACAGATCCAACACATAAGATACGGGCAAGACAATTAGGGAGCTGTAGAGGATCTGGCAGGTTCTGTTTTTTACCTTTGGACAGAGCTAGGCTAGCTGTTTGCATCTGCGTCTAGTCTCTATGCTAAGCTTAGCTAATTGCCTACGGGCTCTAGCTTCATATTTAACGTTCAGGGGCGTGAGTGTTATCAATCCTCTCATCGAACTCTCAACAAAAAAGCCAGGAAGCTTATTGCTCAAAATGTGGAACCATTCCCTTACCTGAGTGATGCTGCAGGAAAAACAGACCCTCACATTAAAGACAACATTATCACCAAAACACCACTCTCAATCTTGGTACACTTTTTCTCCCACCTTTGCACCATACGCACTTGCAAAATGTATTTCAAGGTCAGGAAAATACAACATGTGCCAGCACTGCTTCAACGAGGCTTTGCGCTGCCAAAAAAATAGAGCCCAAAATGTAGTGTTTGTGTTTGTGATGCTAGAATAAGAAATGTATGCTGTGAAAGTAGATGATCCTCTTTATACAAACAGCCAATGACAAGTTATCCTGGGTGGTTTACATATGACCTTTTTGTTAGTCTGTGATGTCAATAGTGTTAGTGTTTGGAATGCCGTCACCCAACCACCGCTCACCAGGTCACAATTTCTCCAAAAAACACACAACATTGAACAGGACATGCACAGGAAAACAAGGTAAGGAGGAACCCTGCACACACGAGTGCTTGCCACCAGAAAATCGGCTTTTGCAATGTCTCATGCAAAAATGAAAAAATAAAACAAATAGTGCTTGTAAGTCTCCCAAGGCAAGAATAGATTTCAACCAAAAGGAATTCTGCCTTAAAGGATGTATCTAAAAGCTAAGAATCCTGTCAATCTGTGCAGATTGGAGCCAGATTCCAGCTTTTACTGGCCTTGGGACGAAGGCAGCATGAGAGACGGCGACGGGCGTCATCAGGCTTAGCTACAGTGAGATGAGCTGAGAGGGGGGCGGGGGGGAGTGCTTGGATGTTAGCCAGTTAGCCGTTAGCATTTCATTAACCCTATGGCTCTCTCACCTGGGATGACTGATATAGTTTTCAGGGCTCGCAGAACCCTGAAGGTTCGCAGTGCTGAGACATTGCCCAGGTCCACAAACTCTGTGACATATCTGTAAGGGAAGGTAGGGGGGGAGGAGGAGGGAGGGAGGGAGGGAGGTGGGTAGGAGGGTAGTTTGGGAAAAAGGTGTGGGACACACACACGCACACACACACATCAGGCACCCACACACATGGCGTGACAAGACAAAAGGAGGGTCGTGGGAAGGGGAGGGGGGAGAGGAGGGAACGGCAAACGGTCACGCACAGAGGACAAATGGCAGGAGTGCTGGCGGCAGGCACGGCAGCCTTACCTGGTATTACTGAGATAGTTTTCAAAGCTCGCAAAACTCTGAACGTGCGCAGAGCTGAAACATTGCCTAGGTTTACAAACTCTGTTATATACCTGCAGGATCAAATGCACAGTTATTACACAGCAGAAACCCATCACACGTGCACAGACATCTGAGAGATACAACCCTCTCTCACAGTATTACAGGAATCTCTCAGACAAAACAAGATTACAGTCTTATTATATTAACTTTCACTATGTAACCTAATGCTCAAGGCTTTGTTTTATAGTCTCAAGACAAGTAGGTGAGCTTTACTGAAGCATGAGGCAAATATGGGCCACGATTCTCCATGCTTTGGGGGCATGAGGAGACTTGAGATTTTGTGGCCGTGCTTTCAAAATACACACATCTGGGCTGCAGATTATCTTCCCCCCTCTTCACATTCAGAGGAACTTAATAGGCTTCTGGGATGATTAGCATTAAAAGCATTTGGCCTCTTAATCTGCGCCACATCATGTTAAGCTCAGCCTAACTCGGCTTGTCAGAATACTTACGCCATGGAGATAACACTGAAATCCAGCCAGTTCCACGGGTCCCGCAGGAAAGTGAACTTCCCCACACAGAAGCCCCTGGCCAAGATCTTTATAAGGGACTCGAAGGTGTAAATCCCTGTGAATGTGTACCTGGGAAAAAAGGTGAGGAAGAGACGAAGTGTGATGTTGCTTAATGGGTCCGTTGCTCAGAGGCAAGGTGACAGACACACTTTATTCAGGGCATTTTGATCTCCACTGCTACTTTGATAGACAGTGGATCTGTGGTTCAGTTTTTATTGGAGGTAAGTACTCATGTAAAACTAAAACTATTTTTTTTTACCATTTTTCATCATAAATCAAACATCTGTATTTGAATCTATAAGATGGGAGTGATTTTGCCACTTTGCCTTGTGTTTGTTTTCCCTTTCTGTATTTTTGTGCTGAGTTTTAGAACAGTCCCCATCATTGTGAGGGATTCAGGCAGGAAGTGTTCGGGAGTTCTCATATTGACCAATTTCTGATCTGTAAATAGCATTCACATCAGCACTGAAGGTGTGAATGTGACGGAAACTCAGGAAACTCCCATATATCTGACTTGGCATCAACGGTGCATTCAAGTGCAGTCAAAATAGAAAAAGGACCATCTCAGGGAATGCAGTGTACATAATACCAAAGTGCCTGAAATCTAAACAAACATGGACCCAATGAATAATTCTCTGAAAAGATGGTGAATCATAATAAGAGTCTGAAATCTCAGTTTACTGCTCACTAACTACTACGTGTCTTTGATATACTGAGTAGTGAATGAGTAATCTCAAAAGCAGCCTGTGATTTAGATGTGGGGTACACACTGACTCAGCCCTAACTATCAGCTTTTAAAGCCTGTATTTCTTTACATTTTGTCACGTTATTAACGGATGTATTGACAACTATTGATTACTTCTAATGCTAATAAGGATGTCTAAAATGAAGATTGTTAGGCAAGATCTGAAGTTAAACAAAATGTCTTTTCCCGATGATTTCTATAAGCAGATTTGTATTGGTTTATCCATACTGATATCTCCAAAAAGTGTATTTTGTGCTGATTTCAGTGTGTGTAGAACAGGTTTGTTTTGAGCTCAGACTAAGTTATGACTCTGAGAAGAAGAGGTATGATTTTGGATGAAGGTCAATATGTGCCTGATAATCTAAAGTCAAAAAATGTCTTGTTTTCCAGACAGAAGTAAGAGAAAATGGTGACTCACTCTACATTCTTGGCCCATTCCGGGGGGTTACTGAGGGTCATGAAAGCACAGTTGGTCAGGATGGTGAACATGATCAACATGCTGAACATCGTAGAGACAAAGTCAAGGAACACAATGGAACAGCAACAAGTCAAACCTAACATTTCCCCATCTATAATTGCTACAGTAAGTATTAAACAACCTATCTGTTCATCCATAATCTAGCAAAGCCTGATGTATGCCCACATAAAGAGACTAAACCAGTCATGACATTTAGTCTTCATAATGAGCACATTTAAATCCCCCCCTTTTGTCCGATAAACCCTTTAATCCAAATCAAACTGTGTCCGTAGCAACTCTGAAAGGATATGAGTGTACTAAAACTCTAATAGCTACCCTCCTTAGAGGGTTGAAGGGGTTTAAGATGTACAAGGCAGGAGTGGCGTTGAAACGGAAGATTGCCTTCCCGCGATTCAATACTATGAAGGTCTGGAAGAAAGACAGAACAAAATTAGTTAAATCTGTATCAACCTGCTCACCTTCTTTGATAAATGTGAGTGAAGACAGTACTGAAATGACATGAGTGTCCAACAGAATCTGCTCATCACGCCTGCCCTTGTGCACGTGTGATCAGTCATAACAGCAGAGAGGATTAAGCTGTCGAGCCTCTGCTCAGTCAGTGGTTGTTTCTATAATGAAGCTGGATGAGTCTTCTCCAGGCAGGACATGTTGGCAGCGCAGTTAAACTGGCACAGCAGCTCAGATTAGCATTAGCACCTCTGTTGGCCTGGCTCTAAATGAGCGCATTAATGTTGAGATGGATTTTTGCAGCTCGCCTGTTGAATTACCAAATGCTAATGCTGCCAATTGTTTCAATTTAAATGCACCAAACAATAAGCTTTTTACTACACAGTCTGATAAAGAGTCTTTAAACAGGGGAAACAAAAATTAAATTACTGAGCTTTAGAAATGGTAGTAGGTGCTTTCTTTACTGTTGGACAGAGCCAGGCTAATTGCTTATAGCTGCTTCTAGTCTTTGTGCCAAGTTAAGCAGCTGCTGGATCTAGCTTTATATTTATTGTACAGACATGAGAGTCGTATTAATGCTCTCATCTAACTCTCAACAAGACAGTGAATTAGATTGTTTTCATAAATGCTGAAGTATTCCATCTGCAAAAGGGTCATATTTTATTCATAAAACAAAATGGCTCCTGTTAGAGTGTTGAAAGGATTCTATAATTGACTCATTTGATCTTTATTTTGTGCATCAAGGATATCTAATATTTAACTGAAAGGTTCTACAAATGAACCTCTCTTACTGCATCTCTTATGATATGATATAATATTATTTTTTTAAAATAAGACCTTAAAGACTCAATTTCAGACTAGAACTACTCGCATCAGATTTCAGAAGCTCATCATGTGGTTTGTTAGAATAATCTCAGTCTTCAGAGCTGCTATAGCTAACAGATAAATGTAGAGAGTAAAAACTACAATATTTTTTGCTGAAATGTGGTGGAGTAGAAGTATGAAGAAAGACAAAATAAAGTAAACTTTATGAAGATAGTAAAATATGAGTGTAACTTTGCCTCGGAAACACTTGAATGCCAGTGATTACAATTTACTTGTTTTAAAAAGAGCTGCACTTTACCCTTTGAAAAAAAAAAAGGCCTGCCTACATTAAATGATAGAAAGTTAAAGTATTCAGGTGTTATATTTCTTCAGCAGAAGTTTATCTTACGTGGGAGGAAATTGCTACATCTGTACACGTGTTTCCTTAAAATAGTCCGTTGAGAGCGTTGGGCAATTGGCTGCGAGCTATTAGAGGCTAAAAACTTCAGACTATAAAGTACAGACCTGTAATTCATCAAAATGCAGTGCTCGAGTCATAATTGAAAGCTAAATCAGTAACATAACGATCATAATGATGCTTTCAGGCCGGCACAGACAAGAACATTAACACTATTTAACATCATATTTTCCTTCCATTAAGACAGACTTGACCACAGACCTTCTGATTGCTGTAGTAGGGGTCCAGGTCCTCCAGAGGGGTGGACACCAGGCGGGGAGGGATGTCCCCGTAGATGAAGGGGAGAGACTTCCCCGCCTCCAGGTCGCTGTTGGGCTTGGGCCCATTTTCATCGTCGCTGTCGCTGCGGCGCTCCGCCCGCGGTCTCCGGGCCTCCTCCTCGGCGATGTGCCTCTCGATGGCGGCCAGCGACTCGGGGACGAAGGGGCGGAAGCTGTCAGGTCCGGGCGGTACAAGCAGCTGTGCCATCTTGTCATCCTGCTCCTTCACAGGGCAGCGAGGGGCTCAGCTGGGGCAGGGAGCTGCAAGGAGAAGGAAACGAGGGGGGGAATGAGTCACAAGCGGGATTTTGAAAATAGTTGGAACGTTCACCTGTGGAGGCTCTTGGATCACACTGTAATTAAACTGAAAACATTGAAAGGGGACGTAATTATGAGATTAAGACAAGTCAGGTGTTTTTGAGACTTCTTTGCCTCTCAGATGTACAATTACATTTCTGACATTTCGGTAAATGCACTGTCATGTCTTAAAAAAGCTGTAAGGAACATTTACATGAATGTCTTGATGAAGTTAACCCAGTTGGTGCCTCTCATGTAATGCCATTACATTTGTGTCACTGCACAAAGCATCCTTTTTCTAAGGCTTTCAGCTTTTGAGACCGCTTGAACACCATAGTGGAACTCCTTTTTTCACTCCCTTTACTCGTTTTTTGCCTCTTTTGCGGTGCAGCCAACACAATGTCTCCTTCCTTTGAGTACTGACTTGGACGATGATTACCATGGCAACGGAGGAAGCTCAGAAGATTCAAAGCAGTAAGCGAGTTAGCCCTTCGTATTTTCCAAATAAATTAATACCCAGGGATCTTTGAAACACAGAGAAGGTCATTAAACAACACGAGAAAAACGTGACGTGCAGCACAGGAGAGGAGCACCGACCGGTGCGTGTTAGCAAACGAAAACAATGGTTTTGCTGGCGACGCGTTCCGGGTGATGCGTCTCTGTGACTGAAGATGTTTCCAGAATCTTCAACTTAGTGCATCAGGCTGCTTCCGACTTATGACAAGGTCCGACCCGGAAAGATAGTGACTCAGACAAGAGAACGCAATGTTAAGTTGCCATCACACTTACATAAAGAGGTTAAAAGAAACCGAGATGTGTAAATTACCTTCATATTTGACTATAAATATCCTCTTACCATTTAATGATGGAATTTCTTCCTTATGACTAAAGCATATGTCAAGGAAGTCATATAGAGATGCACCAAATGCTAATGGTCCTGAGTGACTACTACTCATACCAATTTGAGTGCCACCGACACCTTTATTGGTTTTATAACCTATTACATGAACAAGCCTTTGCCCTGAGATAGTCTGGAAAAACACCAACTGTCTGCTAAAAGGCACATTAGTGTTTCTAATTCTTTGAGGGAGAACGGAGACTGGGTAGAAATCAAAGCAGTGAGAGGTCACAGGTAGGGTGGAGGCTTTAAAGAGGCAGTAAATAGGGGGTCTGACGTTGGTGACGCGCCTTCAGCTGATTCACAGGGACACAGAAATAGCCTGAGCCAACTGAGATGGACAGCACGAGAACAGACAGGGAAATGACTCTCAGGAGAACATAATCTTGCCACTTTCCCCATTTATCACTCTGTGTGTGCCTCCATTTATTGCTCCATTTGGAGGAATTGGTTTATGATGAATTAGAGGAGTACTGTAGTTTCTTAGCATAATTAATCGGTGGATGGCCACAAATTAGTAAAAAATGAACTGTTTTCACTATGGCTTCCAGTACTAACAGATGACAGTATTGATTATTTTCTGCACCAATCGCCATCAACGCCAGACTCCCCCTGTAAACCACCTGCCACCCTTCACACCCAGAAGACAATCATGCTCCCAGAGGAAATAGAGGGAAGGCACACAAACAAGACCTTCCCAAAAAACCCCAGTGTGCCATTATCAGTACATCCTTGGTGCCTCCCAGTCTCTACAGTCTCACAGGTAGGTCCTATTCCTCATGAGACACTATACTGGCCCAGAAAACAGGAACTGCCCCTCTGGCAGATTCTCAATTCTTCCAAATGGAGCTGGATGAACGCTTCAACCTATTTTAGCAGAAAGCAGGGGGTCGAGTAAAGGACAATTTTAAGCTGTTTTGACATTCAAGCCGCACCGGAGTAGCAAGCAACTCCGGGGAAAGACTGGAACCCTGTCATCCCCCAAACATACTAATGCTTAGCCATGATCTAAATATGACTTTTAACAGTTCTCGACTTCTTGTGTCAGGTCTAACAATGTCAAACCATACCTAAACTTACTCTCAAACACACCAAACGTCCTTACCTGATCAAATGCAACTGGGAAAGGACAAAAAAGCTCACTAACTTTCCTGAAGCCAATGTGATAAAGGTGGAAGAAAGTCATTCTTAATTAAAAAATCTATTTCTCTGAATGAAAATACGAAAAAGATACAGTTATAAGCTGGTAAACACCCCTATCTTGGGTGGACTTGTTATATAAATTGCCTTTTTCCTTAAAATATATCAGCACAAATCTCTTTACATGGAGTTTAAACCAGCAGCCTGTTACCCTAGGTTAGCATTAAGACCAAAAAAGAGTGTGGTTCTGTCGAAGGTTTAAAAAAATCCTCCTACCAGCAGCTTTGAAGCTTACTAATTATACACGTTACATCTTGTACTTTGTTGTTTACCCGTTTCCAATCTTACGAGCCATCTCCTGGCCGTAGCCTCATATTCATCGTAAAAACTGGACAGGGGTATTGATCTTATCATCTCACCCTCAGCAAGAAAGTGGTTAAGCAGATTCCAAATAATCCAAAATGTCTCGTCAGGGGTATGTATTTTCTTTTGTTTCCTGAGTACTTGGATTTAGTTCTGTCTGTTTTGTTAGATTTTGTTTTCATCTTATCCTTAAAGCCTGCCTTTTGTTTCTACTATTTGCATATCTGGAGATATAGATTTTGCACAGATCTTCATCGCTTGACACTGCATATTTACACCTATATTGTGTATTTGTACTGTAAAATACTGTATTTGTATTACACAGTATATCTGCACTCGTACTGTATCATTGCATGTTGTACATAAGAGTTCTTTGGATATCTGTCATCAAATATCTTATGTCAGTGTTTTTATAGCCTGGTCCTGGGCATGTTTTACATGTTTCCCTGCTGCAACACACCTGATTCAAATGAGTGGGTTTTTTTCAGGCTTCAGCAGAGCTTGATGACAGGCTGATCATTTGAATCAGGTGTGCTGCAGCACAGAAACATGTATTTTTGGGGGGGATTTTATTGTAAAAGAGGAGTCAGAGTTGAAAGCTAAGGAAGAGTTTCACTATGCTGGGAAACTTGCTTTTAACTGCATATGACAACAAGTATGACCTTGAAAATGTGAATTACAGTTTTGTGACCAAATCAAGTCTTCAGTCAACACTTGTCTACTCCAAACATTTGTAGCTTAAAATGTAACTCTAATTACCACCGAAAAATTTGAAAATTGAAGCATTACCACAAGCCTTTTATCCTAAAAAATCAATGTAATTTCATTCTTGATGAGTGTGTATAATAAGAAAAAAGAGGAGATGAGTGATACGGCTCATAAAGTACGGTCAGCCAAGCATAGCACCCATTATCACTGGAGTGGTGGCTTATTAGAAAGCCACAGCAGCTGGCGGATGTTGTTTCTAAGAATTCATCAGGCATTAACCGTGAATGAATGTATCTTCTCCTATAGCGGCGTCTCATAAAACACATCTGCTAGTATCCCAAAGACTGCCCCGGGACCCAGTGTTGTGATGTCTGGCCTGACAGCTTGTCTAGCATGAGCCGCTGGGTGGTGGGCAGAGGGAAGGGGGGGTTCATGAGGTCTGATCGACCCCTGTAGGCCCAACATCCACACCCACCTCTGAGCAGGGCTATCGGTGTGGTCATCCCTGGCGTCAAATATAACATGACAGACTGAAAACATGCAGGGACAGCCGACATTTCTGCAGTTATGTATCCTGGCACTGAGAGGAGTCATGGTGTCTATGAAATCAGAGGCAATCTGTTTCACACGTAGACAGCCTTCAGTACTTAAAAACTGTGATCTTGCACACAGACATTGTTGGTGAAGGATCAAAAGCCTTTAGAAAATGGAGATTTCAGTCTTGTTTTCTATTGGCCACAAAATAAGATAACATTTAAAGAGAAAGAGCTTGACTATTTTTTTTTCCTAAACAAACTAAATAAACAAACTATTTGTTTTCATGACTGAATAAACAAACTGACCTTAAAGCACAACACAATTTCATACTGTTTAACTTTGTTTATATGTGGCGGACCCTGCCACCATTCTAGCTTCAAACAGTGTACTGAGGACCTTATTTTCCTCTGAGAACAGCTTGTTTATTCAGTTGTGGAAAAAAATAATATTTCTGTGTTTGTATTATTGTTACCTCGTTAATATTGTAAATATTAAAATTCTGAGTTTAAATTTCTTCTCCAAAACTACATAGTGCCTCTTTAAACCTTGATGCGAGGTCTCTTGTTAGCAGGTTCAGCACATTGGCCTCGAACGATACAATATAGGAATATATATAAGAATACAACACTCAACATGTCTGTATGTACATTTTAACAACAGTTTTTAGTTCAAGTCCACTATAGCTGCATGATTAATCGAGTAGTTGTAAACCAATAAATGAACTGCAAACTATTTAGATTATCAATTAATCAATTTGAGTCATTTCTTAACAAAAAAAAGTAGGAAATTCTCAGATTTCAGCTTCTTAAATGTGAATATTCTGTTGTTTCTGTACTCCTATAAGACTATAAGCTGAATGTTTCTGGGTCGTGGATGAAACAAGACATTTGTGGACGGCATCTTGGTGTTTTTACCGTTTTCTGACATTTTATAGAACAAACAACTGATCAATTAATCAAGAAAATGATCTCTGGATTAACAAACTAACTAAATTCAGCAAAAAAGTAAGCTACCATGAGGCCTCATCTGACCGATCTTTCGACAAATAAAGCGCGCATCTTCCAGAGTTAGTGTCTTTTCAGTACAAAACCTCATGTCTGTGTCACCGTCCTTCCACCAAACCCCATTAGGAAAACTCAAACTTTTCACACAGTGTGTCCACTATGTCTTGGAGGCCACAATCACACATATGGTCGTGAGAGTGTTGTCTTAAAAACTGTCAAACCTGTCCTCCATCATGTCCACACTCACATGTGTCTCTGTCCATGGTGCTACAGAAGGAGGACAAACCTGTCCTCGATCAATCAGACATTTTTGCCCAACAAGCATCTCTTGATTGTTCCTGAGCTGGACATTTGCTCTGCTCCTGAGTTAGCCACATTTTCACGTTCATGACTACAAATCCGTGCTGACATGGTGTCAAAAGGGCGCTGCTGTCCATGGTGCTTAAAGAAGAAGACACCTGATACCATTTTGAATGTGTTTAACCACAATTCACGCACAATGGCGTCTCTCTTGAAGCACTTTAATGAGCCTACATTTGATTTTTAGGACACCTGTATTGATTTTTTCCCCCCCAACAACTTGAAGCAACAGATAGACACGAGAGTACACGGGTGGAAGTAGCTTGTGAGGCTCGTTTAGATGGAGAAACAAAGAAGACGGTACCTGAACGGGTTTCAAATGGATTCAGAAGGAGCCGCGGCGGCTGTCGCCATGTTGACGAGGTCTCGACGTTTTTCTCTCCACGACTCCGAAAATCGACACTTTCCGCCACAGACGAGAGCTCGACGAGTCAGCCGCGGCCATCATGCCTCCCCTCCAGATACACCACCAGCACCAGCAGCAGCAGCAACACGACGAGATATGAAGACGGAGGAAGGCGCGCACACACCGGGGACCGAGGTCGAGGCTGTCGCTCGCTCCAGCAGCAGCAGCAGCCACCCATCAACATCCCCTGGAGGACACCACCGGTGCCCAAGCTGGGGTCCGGGGGCCACCTGGAGGTCCATGAACTGTGCTCGAAATGCCTCCAAGCGGAACCGGGCTCGCTTTCATTCACCTAATATCTCCTACCACCACATTATTAACACAACTCAAACGCCACCGATTTGGAGCAGATTCATCATTCACTCGTGTCACCAACAGGTCCGAGCATGAATGGGTCTGAATGAGTCTGGGCGTGTCCTCGCCAGATGTGCCTATTGCTTATAACCAGTCTCCCCCTTTTATGCCAAAAATAGACCCAGACCTTTGTGTTTTTTCTGTCATCTTCTCTGGAAACTTCTTCACTTGACCCTTCTCGCATCACATGTCACAAACAAGACGACCATTTTCACACCACACAGGCCTGCGAGGGGGCTGCCTGTACTTGGGTTGTGTGTGTTTGTCACGACGTGCAGGTTGTTTTCGTGTATTTGATTGGAAATGAATAGAAAAGTGCTCCATACGAGCAACAATGAGTGAATACTGTGTTTATTTTAGGATAAAAACAGTATTAAAGAGAGAAAACACTCCGAAATGTCGGTGATATAGTCCCGTCAGGCGCGCAATTAGCGGAGGGATTAAAGATATATAAAAACAAGCTAATAAAGATGTAAAAGCCGCTCGTACGTGCCTCGTCTTGCGTCCATTACGCACAAAAGACACTTAAAACGCGTCTTCTGTCTTGTCTCATTAAAAAAACAATACCTTATTCTAGTCTAACCCTCAATTAAAGTAAAGCTGTCATGTCAAAAAAAAAAGGGCTGTCAAAAAACCCTCAAATACTCACCACCATTACGGTGCCCAGCAGGTGGGGACCCTGAAGGTAGATCCCATATCCGAAAGAGATAATCCTGGATTCAAGCCTGTCAGTGTCAAAAAAAAAAAAATCCCCGTCTATGAGAAAGGTGATGGATTATAATTTAATAAGCGTCTCTTTATGACTTATTTCTTTTCTCCCTCTGTTTCTCTTTTTTAGCCGCCCTCGCCCGCCGTGGAGAAATCAGTCCGCGCTTCCGGTTGGTTAGGCATCGCAGGCTGGGAGTGAATGTCCTTAAAGCTGTGACTGTCACAAGATGGCCTGGATGTACAGACAGACAGGCAGGCAGACAGACAGACAGGCAGCACAGTGAAGGAGAGCAACCTGTTGGCAGTGAGGACACAAGAGGGGAGTCACACTGTTATAGTCTTTGAGTAAGCCAGACTGGACTGAATGCATCAGACCCAATACTTCATACTTAATTCATCTTTAATTAATAATTCATACCTGTTTTGTTTTTTTATAGGAGCCCCTGAAGTCTAATTAAGGCAGTCTTGAGGTTATAATCCTGATTCTTCACTCTTCTTACTCAGTTTATTTCAAAGGTTGGCTAATTTCTAATAGGCCCATATAGCTTTATTACTTTTATCCTTACTTTAGGATAGTTTTTTTAGGATTAGGATTAGTTTTTGCAGCAGTGGTTATATGTGAAATAGTGGAAACAAACCTTACTGCTGTGTATTATGGAAGTTAAATGTTGCCTTTATTGATTGCATTATATATATATATATTTTATTTTATTTACCCTTTTTTTCTCCTAGCAGGAATATTCCCATTGAGATTCATATTCCCTTTTAAAGGTGCACTATGTTATTTTTTAATCAGAAGATTAAATGCCTAGACAAACTTAATAATCAGAGGCAGTCTGTTTCACACATAGACAGCCTTCAGTACTTAAAAACTGTGATCTTGCACATGACTAAGGATCAAAAGCCTTTTGAAAATGGAGATTTCAGTCTTGTTTTCTATTGGCCGCAAAATAAAATAACATCTAAAGAGAGAGATCTTCACTGCCTTTTTTTTAATGCCTAAACAAACTCTTTTGTTTTCATGACTGAATAAACCGAATAAACAAACTGACCTTAAAGGACAACAAAACTTCATACTGTTTTACTTTGTTTATATGTGGCGGACCCTGCCACCTTTCTAGCTTTAAACAGTGTTCTGGGGACCTTATTTCCCTCTGAGAACAGCTTGTTTATTCAGTTATGGAGAAAAATATATATTCCTAGTTTGTATTCAATTGTATCTCAATTTGAATTTCTTCTCCAAAACTACATAGTGCCCCTTTAATATATGACATTAACAAAAGTGTCACCTAAAAGACCAAACAACAAACTTAAAGCAAACAACATAGAGTTTTAAATAAAACAATCAAGCAACAGAGTTAAAAATAAGTCACACATTGAACTATCCACACCACATCTGGAGTCACTGATATCATAATGATGGTGTCAGAGGCTGCGATTATATATATATTTTTTTATTAAATATGAGTGAAATAAAAATACTGATGTTTATAGATTTCTAGCCATTGGGCTAACATATAGGTGGAGATTGAGATGACAGGAAGCTGGCACGTACCTGCTCACGTGGAGGCCACATTGTGGAGTCCAGACATCAGCGTGCAGCTCGCCCTCCAAATGTTTTCTTATGGATTCATGCCATCTGCTGGACATGTGGTAAAATTACACCAGTAATGCCATTACATCATTTATTGCATTGTTGACCCATTGAAATACTCAAAAGACCCCACAACTCGTTTTTAGAAATGAAAAAAGGGAGTCACAGTGAGCAGAGGTGGACACGTCCTTCAGCTCCATGCAGCAGGTCACTTTCACACCGGTGCAGCAGTTTCACTTCAGCATGTGAACATTACTGGCAACTCCTTCACAGGCAGGCCTTAGAGTGATCTGCTAAACCTTATTTATTGTTTTACTGCTGCAGTGCATCATGAATCTCTGTTGTTTACCTTTTTTGTGTCATGCCTCTGTCTGACTACAGCCAAGGATGTCCTTGTGACTGTCAAGCTGACCAAATCCAGGCGAGAGAGGGGAATGGCTGATCAAAAATGCTGATACTGTCATCTGAATCGTCTTTATCTGCATGCCAACTCTAATATTAACATACGTGAGGGCCACCAGGTGCTTGATGGACTTTTTCTTTTGAGTCACGATCGGCAGAGATGGAGACACCCTTGAGCTCCATGTGGCACGTCTATCTCACACAGTTTCCATTTATCTTGTGATAAACACAAGTTTACAAGCAGATATTGATTTGATTCGTTTAAATGTAAAACAAAAAACTATCTGTGTACAGCTAAATAAACTACTTAGCCTCTATTTGTTTTTAGGAACACATGAATTATTTATAGTTTGTATAGTTTGATAAATGTCGAAATGTGTCAAAACAAATAAAACAACACTCATTCTTCTTTTAAATTAATTATTTTGTAGGTCAAACATGTGAATACAGTGTTATCATTCTCAGTTATTTATCAATGACACCAAATATTAAGTAATTTATGTTTTTCTAATGTTGATGAGTGTTTGTAAAAGAATTCAAATGTTTTATTCATTGACTTAAATCAAACCTACACCCTCGACTGCAACTGTCACTCTTTTAAAATGCCACTCAGAATCATACTTTTATATAAAATTCAACTTTACAAGACATTATTAATCAGAGCCCGACCATTGCTGGGTTTTGAGGTAGATGCAGATATCAGTATTAGGGCTCTAATTGATATAGCAGTCGATATTCTTTTGTAATATACAGAATATATATACATAAACGTGTTTATTTTTGCAATGATCCTTCATATGTGGTTATGAAACACTTGTGACGAAGTTACTTAATTAAACAATACCCCAAGTATCTTTATCTGCATTATATTCTTGGTCCTTGGTCCTTGTGATTGCACAGTAACAGATACACTCTTCAAACATGGTGCTTTTGACAGTCAGTGTAGTTTTTTTTTCATCAACACAAGCCAAACAAATGCGACTGCATGTGAGCACACGACACTCTCAACTCAGACGTGGCATTCGAGGCCACCACTAACAGATATTTATGGTTTCCAGTCAGCTTAACTTAAGTATAAAATAGTGCTAAGAAAGCATAGAGCGCTCTCATTAGTCATATGTTTCCCTGGTTCACAGCTGTCCTTCTTGGCAGCTCTACGTGACTTTGCTGCATGTTTCATTAGAGGCAAAGTGATGAATTTGGGAGCCGACGTTTTGACAGTGGGATGTCAGAATTAGTTTGCGGCCTGTCAAAATACGGCTTCCATTGGGGTTTGATGTTTGTATAACACTCCGGCTCAGCCCTCTGTTCCTTTTAGATGCCTGTATGCAGTAAATCTGGGAGTTCATATGAGTTTGTGTGCTCATGCGGTTGACCTCGCATACAGTAAATGTGCTCGCTGTCTATAAATGTGCAGACAGATAGACGAGCGGTACACATTCTGTACACTGCTGGGTAAAAACTTCCTGAGTTTACATTTATCTATTCAAGAGGAGAGTTTACATGAAGCGAACGCGGGGGGGAAATGGATTCATGCTGTTGCCATTTTGATTTCCTGCGACAGGAAAAAATCAAGCACGCCGCTTATTTCCCCACACATCATGTCTCCAGGTCCAGGGTGGAAATCATGCTATAGTCCTGAGTTAAAGCTGACAGACGGGTTCATCTGAAAGCTGTGAGTGACATTTCACAACATGATAAGTGATGATACAGAGAGGCAGGCTGGACGATGTGACTAACAGGCCTTTCTGTTCATGTGTTAGTCATCAAAAGAAGTTCATTAAGCAACACAGTCACACGGTGATCTGTTTACTGAAGAGGCCCATTGAGACTCCGCTGCTGACAGACTTCACAATGAGATTACAAGATTACAGTCGGCGTGGACATGTGTTCCCTGCACTTAATTTGATTAAAACTCCCACTTAACTACATGCTACTGCTCACCTTCTGTATGCAGATGAATCAAAGGGCTTTGTGTGATACTACAGCAATCTGCCTCACGGCTAACATTGATTTTAGTTTCTGTAACTCATTAGTGGGTTACAAAACATTATCTCTGTAAGGAAGGCTTGACTAATCACATATTATCTGGGAACATGAAAGCTAGGAAATCCTTCTGTGAATCAAAGCTGGAGGTAAACAACTGTTCTATAATTACTCTGCCCTGCTCACAGTACAAGTAAATACAAGTACAGGTTAAGGGTTAAAATGTTAAAGGTGCAATATGTAACATATCGCCAGCATGACTGCTAACTGCGGCTAACAGTAACTGTCATTAGGTAGTTAGCTCAATTAGCCGTGTAGCTTGCCGTCCTGACTGGTAGCTTAGAGCAGCGGAGGAGTGTTAGTGTATACACCAGTAGCTGGTTAGCATGCTATCTCATCATAGACGTCATATTTTCATCAAACCTGTTTCTTCACATTCACTTGATAAGTTTAGTTTTTAGTTTTTGAATGTTGTCAACTTAAATTCTTACATATTTCCCCTTTAAAGGGTCATTTATTTGTCATTTTACAATGCCAGGGCTGCAGAATGAAACTGAGTTTTCCCCTGTATGGCAACCTTTGGAAACTTTCTTTAAAATGTAGCTAACTTCACTGCCAATTTAGCTAAAGTTATGTTGATAAATAATATAACAAGACTAAGAGCCATGCTAGTGCCTCTATGAAGCAGTAAATGCTAATGTCGGCTTGCTAACACGCTGACAGTGACAACGCTAACGTGCTCAATTTTAGCAGGTAGCATAAAATATGTACACCGTCTAGAGTTCAGCGTGTTAGCACTTGCAAATAAGCACTAAACAAAGCATGTTTTTCTCAATTCAATGCTTTTTTTAAACACCTGGGGCCCTTTTGTTTTTTTTTCCGCCCCTGCCCCTCAATCATCCTGTGTCCGCCCCTGACAAAAGCCTAAAATAAGCAGAGTATACAGGGGCTGTACAGCATGCAAGACCACAAAGATGATTGATTCTCCAGCCTGACAATGAAAAATTATTAGACGATTAGAAGAAAATCCGACCCCTTCACTTCATATGTGACCGTTTATCGAACACATTCAGGGAGTTATTTTTGGTCTTCACACCTCCCACAACTCAGTTATTTACTACATTTCCCAGAAGACTGTAAGGGCCCCGAGAGAGCTGGCATGAACCCATTCAGCTGGGTTATACAAGGAAGTGGTGAGAGAAATGGTGACGAAGACGGCTGAGCAGGTGTGACAGAGTGGGGTTTTCCAGCAGAGCTAAAACAGTGTTGTGAAGAACTGAAAGCCCAATATTGTGGCAGGCGAGAAAGTGGTATTTCTACCTGGTTGACTCACTGCTGAATTTACATGACTGTAACATAGTCTAATTTTAGCCTCGCCAGTTCTCTGTGGATAAGGTTTTTTTTATTGAACAGATTCTCTAGCATCAATTTAAGTTTGCCTTTAAACACCATTATCTACTTATTATCTACAATCTTTTTTCTTTATTATTAGAAAAGGGGATTAAGCTCAGTGTGTCTGCATGCTATACAGTATGATGGACTCAAGTATTGCTGATCAGCAGTAATTTTGCCAGATCCTATAGAGAGGATCAGTAGCTTATGTGGATTAAAGGCCCTTTTATAAATTGAGCGTTATACCCGTTTAACATTGATGTGGCTAGGAAAGACTGGTCCACCAGTTTACATCAAGCATGCCCCTGCTGATACCCCCCACCACCACCATCACCACCACCTCTCACACAGCACACACCCTTCTACACACACACACACACACACACACACACACACACACACACACACACACACACACACAGACACAGAAACACAGACATGCAAAGTGCTGTCACATGACTGGGCGGGGCCTTTAGGTGTGGTAGGTTAGTCTGCTAAAGAGGGATTAAATATGAAGGAACCCTCTCTCTACCTCAACCTCTCTCCTCCGGCCACTTCATAACACCGAAGAGAAAGTTGAAGAAGAATGGGACGAATCTGTCGACACAGGTGAGTGTAAAAGCCTAAGGATGCATTTATAATGAATTAAATGTTTCTGACATTGGTAGCATGGAGACACAACCTGTAAAAGCACTAATCCCTCTTACTTGAGGAACGGTGTAAGCTTATTTGGAAGCGAGCATTACAGCCTTGGCAACATGGCTGCAGGCAGACACAGGCCGGCACGAGTTGTTTGTGGAGAAGATGACTTTTTATTGTGTATTTATAGTATTAATAGAATAAAACCAACTATACAGCAGGTTTAGTTTGCCAGAATAATAATACTTCATTTTATTTGGCTGTTTCTACCAATGGACTAAAGAAACTACTGTTATATGGTGTACTTTTCTAATAAGTTATCATTTCAGCTTGCTTTAATACGTGTATTCAGCTGAACTAGCAGGTTTTTCCAGTATAATTACACAAACAAGTAGTCAATTAACAGCTAAATAAATAATGAGTTACTATGATCACTCCTTTATGCCTAAACAAACTGATTGAACAAACTGACCTTAAAGGACAACACAATTTCATACTGTTTTGCTTTGTTTATATGTGGCGGACCCTGCCACCTGTCTAGCTTCAAACAATGTTCTGGGACCTTATTTTCCTCTGAGAACAGCTTGTTTATTCACTTGTATTATTACCTCATTAATATTGCTTTCAATTTCTTTTCCAAAATCACATAATTCCCCTTTAATATGGTATTATTATTATTATTATTATTATTATTACTTTAATACTTTTATTTAACATAACTAGCCGGACTTAGAAGAGGAACAAAACATAAACATAAACAGGCTGTTTCAGTATAAATATACAAATAAACAAGTAAATACGTCGATTAACGGCTTAATAAATAAAGAATTATTAGAAATGTTATAAATAAATATATAATTTTTAAAATGTTTTTAAAACACGTTTAAACTAAATGTAATATATGTTTGAGCATCTGTAAGTAAATAAAAAAAAATTACAAATAAATAATTTATATATTAATTCGTACGTTATATTTGGCTCGCGCTGTACACGTTGGGGGAGCAGTGTCACGCGCGTGTGTTGATGAGCACACACACACACACACACACACACACACACACACACACACACACACAGCTGGCTCGTGGGCTCGCTCCGGTGAGCTGCTAGCTTAAAAATACACCGAGGGGCGTTAGCTTCAATGAAAGTGTGTGAGGAGGCATGAAAGCGTGTGAGGAGGCATGAAAGTGTGTGAGGAGGCTGTTCCTGTGTCGTGGTAGAGACACACCGGGTCAAAGGTGGAGTCCCGGGCGGGTGAAGCTGCTGCAGGAGGCGACCAGAGGCTTTAATTCACCCAAACAACCCAACGGGCGGGTGAGCTGCTCAGTGTAGCCAGGGAAAAGTTGCTAACGTTGACAAAAGTGGTCGTAAATCAGGGTTTAACTCCAGTTTGGGTCACTGTTCGGTGTTTTCATGTGGGAGTGGTTCGGTTGTTGGGTTTGGACCGTCATGTTTCACGTTTGAGGAAAAGGCTGCTCAGGTAAAAGTTGACATTTTGACTTTTCACAGGCTTTGAACTTGATTGAATGTGCAAGCTAGCGCACAGTATTAAGTGTTTGGTACTGCTACTGTAAGATGTAGTGTAGAGTCTGCTTTCAACAGAGCATCAGCGTGATTAATAGTCTCATTTGTTCATTGATTACTGGTTAATCAATGGACAGGAGTTTACTTGTAACAGTTGTTTTTCAAAGCAAAGAACCAGCAAATTCTTGGCATTCACAATGTGAATATTTTGCTGGTTTTCTGCATCTTCTAGGATTGTAAACTGTAAAGCTGACACCAAGGATTAGTCGATTGATCAATTAGTTGATTGAAAGAAAACTAATTTGATAATCTGTCAATTATTTCAATATTTTTTGCTGGTCCCAGCTTCATAAATATGAGGGTTTTCGGCTTTTCTTTGTCACTTATGGCTGTAAATGAATAGTTTTGGGGTATTGATGTTACTTTGGCATCTGGGTAATTGTTAAGAGCATTTCCCACAATTTTTTAAAGATGATCGATTAATAAAGATAATCTGCAAAGTTAAGCAATCAGAACTGTTGAATATGTCAGCTTTGCTGGGCATTCAGCATTATTTACTGACATTTTTTTCACGTTAGTTGCAGCCCTACATTCAATGCTGTATTATTAGGTGTGGATACGCCTTCAAATATCATTCCTGAAATGTTTTCGAGCTGCTGTAAGACATTTCACACTGGCACCAACAGTCAGATGAGAGAAACAAACTCTGGCACTGTCGACTTTATGTTAACACTTGGTTTAATTACTCAAGTATTTCTTATCTCTCAGGAGGTTCACCTGACACTGGGGACGGCACCAGATCTGGAGAGGCTTCTGAGTTCCCTTGAAGGTCCCTTGAGATGGAGGAGCAGGTGAATCCGTTGGAGATTGACCACACTCTCTGTGTGGTTCTGCCAGGGGGGCTGGAGAAGAGCGTCACAGTGCATGGGAGGTAGGCTTATTACAAGCAGTCTTATTTAATGGCTTTTTAGATGCCCTGGAGATGTCTAGGTCCTGTAGACTAGATTCTGGGAAATGTAGGATCCAGTGTTTTGTTTTCTGGGCCTCAGCTGCATTTAACTTTTCTTTCATCAGACACCTTAAAGAATAGGTTCACCTGAAAGTCTTGGGCTTATAGCTGTTTGTTTTCTTTGGCTTTTCTCAACAGTAAACCAGTGATGGATCTGCTGGTGACCCTTTGTGCAAGCAACCACCTGAATCCGTCAGACTACACTGTTGAGGTTCTCTCGGCCAACAAGAACAACATCAGCTTCAAACCGAACTCTCCTATTGGCTCACTAGAAGCGGAACGGTTTGTGCTGAAGCCCAGAGGCGTGGAGGAGAAGATCAGGAGGCCGTACATGCCTGAGGTGACAAAAAAAAGAAAAAAAGACAAAAAGTAGAAAATATAAAAGGAATTTGTTAAAAAAGATAAGTAGAAAATGTGGTTTCTCTTTGAAGGCATCTGTACGTCTGTTGATCAACTACAATAAGTCCCATAAGGCCGTGGTGCGGGTGAGTCCCAGAGTGCCCCTTGAGATGCTGCTGCCAGTCGTGTGTGACAAGTGCGAGTTCGAAGTCGAAACAACCGTCTTACTGAGAGACTCTCAGTCCCAAGAGCTGCTGGACCTGACCAAGACTTTAAACGAGCTCGGACTGAGGGAGCTGTTCGCCAAAGACACAGCTGAGCATCAGCAGCAACCCAGGACACCTGAAGCATGTAGGTCAACTTAAAGGATAAGTTCAGTCATTGCTACAATATACCTGTTCCTTTATATACATATGTGTTCATACTGTACCATCCGACCTGATAATGGCATTGTTTCCTGTCTGAAACAGCTGTCTCGCCAACAGAGGCCATCTCACCTCCTCCACTACAAGGTAACACATTCATCCACAGCCTCAGCTACACACTGTTAACTGCTACACATCACTTACTGATCCAGATGTTTTACATTACATAGAGCTGCCAAATAGGGAGAAGAAGCAGAAGGAGAACAGAGGGTTTCTCAGCTTGTTCAGAAGAAGGAAGAAAAAATGTGAAGGAGGAGCGATTCCTCCAGCTTCTCCTCGTCACAACACACAAGTGGGAGTCAGTATGAATGGACAGTCCTCTAACACCATGCAAGCAGATATGCCCAAGAAGAGACGAGCCCCTCAGCCACCCATGGGTGCATCACAGAGCCTCCCCAACAACCTCAGCACCTATCATCTGAGAGGAGCACAGGTGGGTTGCAGCACAAAGTCTTCTTCTTCTTCCTCCTTCTTCTTCTTCTTCTTCTTCTTCTTCTTCTTGATTAATACCCCTGTCTCTAAAATAATGATAAAACCCTTGATGAAAAGTTTCCTATAATGTCATTATCTCTCTGTAGAGGTCTGCAGACTCCACCTTAAGGAGGACCAAGCGGAAGGCTCCACCTCCTCCCTGTGCAAACAGCCACCAGGAGCTGCAGGCCGACGAGGTTAAAGGTAAAATCTTCATTAAAGACTGATGACCTCTGATGAGATTGCTCTAAAAGAAGGCCTACTAAATCCTGTGCTGAACACATTTTAATAATAATGATTGAGATTTTAGAATCAAACGACTGTTAATAGCTTTAAACCGTTCGACGCAGAGTTAATATTGACTGTCCAAACGCAGCCTGATCTCACTGGTAAGCTGTCTGTTTATTTTGCCATCTAGTGGTGATTATTGAGGCAGCCCCATTCATACAGCAGAAGATAAAAAAATATGCTGCTACAATAATCCCAATCGACCTTTTTCCTTACAGTATTTCAGTGGAAATCAAATGGGTTTAGAGCGGGGCGAATTCTTGTATCTGCCAAATCCTCACAGCTTCAGTCAGCGCCGCACGAGGTCAAGAGAGATTGAAGTTAAATCAAGATTAAAATGTCAAAGCGAATACCATCAAATGGAAGATTTAGCAGTTAAATCCGGTGCAAAACGCAGCTTTTATCAGTCTGAACAATTTAACCCTGTTCAGGGCAATTAAAGTGACCCAGAGGGCCTTGTTCATAGAGCACATTGGCTTCAGTCTGTTCCGAGATAAATCCCTCTATTGTCCAAGCTTTCATTGCCCTGTATTAGTCTGTCTGACATGCTTTCACCACCTGGGTTCAGGCTCTCTCGGTGCATGGCTCCTTTTCACTGATCTTGCCTTCACAGACTTGAATGGACGATGATTATCCGTTATTAGACATAGGTTATTAGGGCCATTTAATTACTGAAGACCACTTGGTTGTGCACTTGGGTTGAAGAAAAGAAAACGTGCTTCAAACTTTGCTTCAGCACCGTCAGTGTCTCAGTTCACTCCCTTGTTTTCTTTTAGCCGAGACAGTGTAACACTCTGCTGAGTTGGTATTAATCCTCGACTGAAACAACAACTCCCAACAAGAGTTGATGGTCACATTCTTGATCCCGTCCTCCTACACTTACAAGAAGCTGATTTGACTAAAGATCTTCCCAGTTGAGCTCAAGCCATTAGTCGACTTGTCATAACACATCTATGTAATTAATTTGATTATTTAAATATGTATATACTTTTTGAAAAGGTCTTCGTCCCTGGAGTCAAAGTCCCCTCATATAGTCCCTGTGTTCAAACTGGCCTCTGTCGCTCTAGGAGGCTGTGTTCACTGGGAGGCTGCCGGTTCTGTTTCCCTTCCCCTGTGCTTGCAGTGTTAACACAAACATTCCCCCTGGTTAGCTATACTGCTAACTAAGCTAACAAGCAGCTATAATAGCAGCAGTTAGCGGTGTACATGTTGCAAGAGAAAAGATCTGTTTTGCAACTGTCTCTCTTTCATTTTTTTTTGTCCCCAACCACAATGCGTCTGATAGAAACTTGGTCTGATGGTTTGGTTTTTAGTCGACTTTTACGGGGCAGCCCTAACATCAATGTAATTCTGGACTCTTTGGATCAAAATCAAAATCAAAAGACAGTATTTTTTTCATCATACTGACCAAACGAGACTCGAGTGTTTGTTTTGTTTTGGATCCTTTAGACTGAAGCTTTCTCTCCTTCCTGCTTACAGACTCTGTGTTACCTGAACGGGGTGACTGAGGGCTGCTGCTGCTGCTGTCTCCTTTTCCTCTCCTCCTTCCACCATCCCTATTCCTCCTCTCCGTCCTCCTCCTGCGTTGGTCTCTTCTTCCTCCTTCCCATCTTAGTGGCTTTTATGGATGTGTGTCACTGCTGCCTGCTGCACTTGAATGCTGTTTTATTTGTCCTGTTATTATTTTTGTCCACTTATTTAGCTTTTCTGTCTTGTTATTTTTTTGGGGAAAAATTGTGTAACTTTCTTTTTGTGTCTTAAGTTTTTGTCCTTTCTTTTCCTCTTGATTGAGTAGATTTCAACTTACTGTTGTGCCTTTTAATTCAAACTTTAATTCAAAACAGAGGGAAGATATAAGCAAAACATTATCATTTTTCCAGACAGTCGTAAAAATTACAGTGTTCTCGTTTCCAAAATGTTTTTATGTTACATGCTTATTTCTGTTTCTTTATATATATTTTCTAAGTATTGTATATGAATGTTTTAATATGTTTATGTTTGATGTCAGTCATTTGTTTTTATCTTGATTTTTCCGCTAATTTATTTAGACATCATGCTTTTTTAGAAAAATTTAACATTTTAATATTTTATATCCGGTTTATTTCATTATTAATCTAATTACAATGAACAAATTCTATCTTTTAATACTTGACTCTGAACATTTGAATAAAAAACATAATAAAAGTGATTACGGTTCATTCAAAGGTCTTCAGATCTCAGTATTTCTGTATTACATAATCTATGTTTGGGATATCACATGATAAATATCTTTTTTAATGACTAACACTAACACACTTGCATTTTGTATGTTCCCTGAGTAGAACTCCCATTGGAAAATAGTAATTTCTTAAAGCTTGCTCTGTGGTTTCTAATTTTTAAGACTTTTTCTGTCACTAAGTCTTTCCTGTTTCTCCAGGGATTGTAGACTCCCTGAACACTGTGGAAGAGCTGAGAGAAAGCGACGAATCCGAATCACTGTCCTCATCTTCATCACCATATCCATCACATCCATGGTCATCCTCATCCTATTCCCGTCCATCGTTCTCTCATCTCCATGAAATAGCTGATCCGTACCTGCCTTCCTTCCGAGGTAAAGACTTATCTGATGCCCGCTGTGCTCTTGCCAAAGTCCTGACCTCCTCTGTCTCCAAAGGAGCACTGATGAAGCGTTTCAGGAACTCCGCCACTTTACCAAAATTATACAGCCCCTCCTCCTATATGTCCACGACGCAGAGGTATTCGAATAATGAGGTCGTCTTTGCAGAACCTGTTATAACATCCAGCCTCCCCACTGAGCCTGAGTGGGAGGATCCTGGACAGAGGAAGGGAATGACCACGTTCAAAGTGGTACCCTCAAAGAAGAAAAAGTCCCATGATCCAGAACTTACTCTGGATGCTCCAGATCAGTTTAGAGTAGAAGATAATGTTGAAAGTGAAGGATCTTGTGAGCTCGCAGATAATCTAACTGATACTGAGGAGGATCCACGTTCTCCTGACGGATCAGAGACCGGATTACCTTCACCGAGTCCTGAACCTTCTTCTCAGGAGATTGAGGCTTCTCAGGAGATTGAGGCTTCTCAGGAGATTGAGGTTTCTCCTCCACCTCCAGTTGGTTTAGATGATCAGGATTGTCCAGGCTCGCCTCTCTATGACGTTGAAGACGCAAAGCAGAAGGAAGAAGATGAGCCTGCAGTCACATCGGAGGTGATTCCAGCAACACTGTCAGACTGCAGTGAAGAAGATCTTCCTAGCGATGGTCAGAGCAACTCAGAGGATCAGAGTGAATTTCTACAAAGCCCCAGTAGACAGTCTGCGAGTTCAGACATGGACCAGTGTGGTTCATACACTGATGAGACAGAAGTTGAGGAGGAAGTAGTACATGAAGAAGATGAAAAGGAAGAGGACGAAGGGGACGAAGGGGAGAGTTTCCCTCCCCCTCCTTCACCTATCTTCTTTAATGAAGACACGGAAGAGGAGAGAGAAGATACTGCAGCTTCTTCTCTGCCATCCTCCTATCCACCAAGTCCCAGCTCGAACGGGCCAGCTACCGCATTCACTGAGGACCTTCAACATGAGTCCACCTCAGCCACGTCTGAAGAGTCTGCAGCTGCACCAAAACCTCCAGACAAGATGAGCTCAGCCCCGTCCAGATTCGCACAGGCAGTGGCGTTGGCTGTTCAGAGGTCCCGTCTCCAGAGAGGTGGGAAAGGTTTAGGCCCTCAGGCCCCAAGTGGTCCTCAGAGTACTCTTCCCTCTCCACCCAGGACCATATACCAGTTTGGTGAGTAGCACTGAGCAGTCATTTCTGATCATCTAGAGTTTCACCAACCCAGCCTCCCAGCAGAATGTGATCATCTAAAACTTAAACGTCATTAAACCCATTTTCTCTACAAGCTGCTTTAAAGAACTGATGGGTCCATACCGATATTATTGTAGGTTTCTGCAGGGCCCAGCCGGAAAAAGATGTAATGCAATTCTGAGCACCAATCAGATTTAAGCTACATTTTAAATAAAAATGTAATGACAGTTTTTAACATTTTATAATAATAATAATAATAATAATAATAATAATAATAATAATAATAATAATGATAATTTGAAACAACATTTAGGTATGCACTCTTACAAATGCCCAGCGAAATAATATAAATGCGAACATGATACATACACACACACACACGTGTGTAATGGTAGGTAATTTTTTTTTTATCATTTCATTGTTGTTTGTTCAATATAATGTTGTTGCTTTTTTCTTTTTTCTTTTATTGTGGGCATTTTTGAGATTACTTTTAAGGGTACATAAATTCAGAAACACTCAAATAGAAGGTAGGTAGAAGGCAAATACAGTGCTCCTTATATTAAAAAGGAAGGGATTTGGGGCACAGTCAGTGTTTCAGGACCTCACAAATAATTAGAGGTATCAGAGGTGCAACCTTAATAAAATCCTGTAGATGTAAAGCATCATAATGTTTACTAGAAATATAACAGAGAGTTGATACTGAAGCAATATATAATTCTTTAACTTGTAATACTTAATAATGAGGTTAAATACATGGTATATATTTCGATATATATCAAAAGGGCTCAATATTAGCCCCAAATGTTAAAGGGTTAGGGTTAAATATGCATGTGGCTAGTAGATTTCACTCACCAGTCAGAAAAACAATGATAATAATAACATTCGCTTGCCCTTTTGCCAGTTAATCTAGCATACATGGAAAACGTGTTAACAATGTTGTGTCATAGAAATAAAAAAGCATGTTAAGCATCGTGCAGCCTTGAAAATTGGGGAAAAATATCAAAAGAAGGGTGAAATATCTCATATTACTGATTGATTTGCTGATGTACAGTACAGCCCAGGAAATTCTAACATGGTAAAAAAAGGGAAAAGACATTTATTTTAAGGCTTATCGGCATGGAAACAAATTGACATGGAGACACTGAATGCATGATGACAAGAATATTTCTGGCTGTCCCTGACCGAGTGCTCGCCCTTTTAATTCCTGCCTATAGAGGAAAGATGTGATGTAAATATTTCTCTTCTCTGCCGCAGGTGCCTGACCGGCTTCCTCACACATCTTTGAATGGAAGTCCTTGTTTAGGGTGAGGATCGAGAGCTGACCGAGGACAGCAGACTCTAAATAGACTCTAACAGAAAGTCAGCTGAACGATTTCTAAGTAGATGAACTGCATCAGTTTTATGAAAAGAAGCAACTGATTCTGCTTCTATGAACTTTTTTTTAATTTTTTGCCTCTTTCTCTTTTTGTGCAAGAAGACACCTTTTTGTCTCTTTCTATGTTTGACGTTATGTTCACAGGTTGAACATAAACATTTTGTGTTGTCATGTAAGCCAAATGTACAGGACACGAGTTGTTGAACTGACAACGTCCTGTTTTTTCTTTACTTCCTTTTAAATGTTGATTGAAGACGTGCCAAGGCGGACGCAACGCTGACGTGAGAGCTTTTTTTGTTTTTTTGTGTGTAAAGCAAAAGAATAATAGATTTATTTTATGTTTTGAGCTGGACTTTGTTGGACATTGTTGTGTTTTAAGACATGACGAATGCAGTAAATCTCATGAACTCAGTTTGAGGCTGGTTTGCTTTTTAGTCACCAGGTGGCAGAAGAGCATTGCTTCTGAAACGAGTGACTGTTACTGAGTTCTGTTTCCTCATCTGAGTTCTGGTGAATGTCTCACAAGAAAAGAAATAACAGTAAATATCATCTAATTAGTCAGATTTAATGGACTTTAATGAATGAATGAACATTATTCTAATATTAATTTATCCTTAAATGTCTTAATATTTCTCTGAAGGCTATCTTTGTCTTAGAATCCACATCCATTTCAATAAATTTCCCAGAATATTTAATGCGGACAGGAGAATTTCCTGCGTTTCCAGCAACAAACTAAAAAAAAAAAAAAAAAAAAAAAACAGAAATCCTTGTTGGAAGCATCGGTTTCATGCCAAGCATCTCAACACCTTCCTGAATAAACTCAGTCCACTTTGCTCACATGCGCACACTGTTATGTCTTTAACGGACCCATACCTCAGGGCAATACTGCATAGCTATACTTGGGTGCCAAAAGAATCCGCACTACTATACGTATTGATCCAGCCCTGGCCTTGGAGGAACAGCAAGGAGCTATGCGAGGTAGAGACCTAGCCAGAACCGCCTGTGGCTAAAGCTCCACGTTTGCCAGGCCTGGACTGAGTGGGCTCGCTTCAAGACTTTCTTTCTCTCTCTCTCTCTCTCTCTCTAACATTCCTCGCTCCACCTGAGGAGAGAGAGAGAGGAGGACGGGTTGCTGGTGGATGATGGGAGGTGACCGTTGACCCTGTCGTGTTTCCGCGGCGCTCCCCCCAGAGGGGGCGCCCGGCCCTCAAGGGCACAGCCGTGTCACACTGCCGTTGTCATGGAGAATGCCATTACCGCCCCTAAGGGAGAGAGCCACGTCTAACGTTTAAAGAAAAAAAAAAAAAAAGTCTGTGGAAAAAGAAACACAGACACACGCTGGAGAGGAGCTCTTTTCCTGCCTAAAGCAATGATATCCGATGTAAGTGACAACTCTGGCATTATCCTTTTTTTAGCAGCGAAAGGTTGAATTTCAACCTGAGCGGCGATGTTCGTGATTATGCAGACAAAAGAACGGCGGATTCATAATGCAGCATAACATGAAATGCTACTCTGTCATGTACGTTTACGATCCAGCACGTGGCATTAGATGCTATCAGCACAGATGAACCTTTTGAACAAAAAAAACAAAAACCAGACGTCCTCACAAAAAGGATTTGTTGATATTTGTCTCAGGAGACGAGGTGGAGAGAGAGATGCGAGCAAACAGGAGGGTTGGAAATCCTGGAGGACACTTCCATCCCACGAGCACATCCTGGTTCAAACAAATTAGTGAGGAGGCCGTGGGATGAATGCAGCATCACTCAGTGGATCAGTCCTGCTGAAACACACACACACCTGAACAAACATGGGCTGCTTGGCCACAACTGCTCGTGTTTTATTCACGATGATGTTGTGTGTCTCTGCAGGTGCTGAACAATGATGACCAAACAGGACTTTTCAGTGTCACATAAAGAAAGTTAATTAAATATACACATGTGCAGAAAGACATTTTAATATTGGCGTGCATGAGCATTTTGTGTTTTGTATGTCCTCACCATAATGTTTTATTATCCTCTCACCAGGCCACACATAAGCTTCCCACAGCCCCTTATGGATGTCTTAAATTTTATGAATATTAGGTAATTAAATATTCTTACATTTTGAATTCAATCATCATAAACATTTTGTCTAATTTCATTTATTATCCACTAATTTCTTTTTTATCAAAATGAGTCGAGCTCTTATGTGTGAAAGTAGTTACAAATCTTTAAACTTCCCACTGAACCTAATGCTGTCTTTTACTTATTACTCATTTACTCATATTTATTCATTCATAAGATTAACGTGACTCATTCTAATAACCATATTCCTGCATAAAACCTATCTCTGCATGGACCACTATATATGTACTACTTATCTCTTTACTTACCATCGATGCTTGAATAAGAATAAGATGATTTGTGGTTAAAGACTTTCTCGAAAAGGTCTCAAAAAGCATCAGATTTATGTGTCTGATACACCCTGACACATCCATCCTCAATCCTATCAATAAAATGTAGGAAAATATAAATACATACCGCATAAATAGAACAATAATAAATTCTAACAATGTGTGAAAATAGTAAAAACATTGGTATTTACTAAAAAAAGTGCCATGAAACAGCTCTGAACCCAATTCTTCCAAATTTGTAGCAAAGATACATACTTTTAATAATAATTTTAAAAAAGTTAAACTACAATGCACAACTAACAGCGATCAAACCAGCTAAAGAGATAACATTGTTGATGGGTTGATAATCACGCTATCTAAGAAACAGAGAGGAAGATGTCTTGTCTGTCAGCACATGTAAAAACTGCCACTGTGGTTGTTGAGTTAAATGAATCAAATCCTTGTAAGAGTCTGAAATGTCAGCCGGTTTTTGAGACACATTGTTCGGCTCATTCTGAACAGTTTGCCAGTCAGTGTCATCAGATCACTGCTCCATTTGTAATTTGTATTTTCAAAATTAAATTAACTCAGTAGGACTTGTTTTGCCACGAATTCTGGGTAAATACATTTTTTTCCCCAACAATTAAACATGACTGAGCAGCTGTGTCCTCAGCCTTGTTCACTCCTGTAGAGAAATATTTGCCTTCCGGAAGAATTCGACAGCTATAAGGCCATTTTATTATGACAATTCAATAAAGAGTCCAACAGAAACAGACTCACTCAGGTTATTCTCTCCTCAGAATAGTTAACAAACAACAAATTATGAGCCATATTCTCCTTTTTTTTTGTAAATTGGTGCCACTTGTCACTGGCTGTCCCTGATTGTTACCATGAAAACGTGGCTATTAGTTAGCCTGTTGTAAGGCTTGAAAGGAGGGGCACCATGTCGTTTTGGAGCAGAAATTCAAACTCAGCCTTTTAATATTTACACCATCAATGAGATAATAATACACATTTTTTCCATAACTGAATAAACAAGCTGTTCTCAGAGGAAAATAAGGTCCCAGGACACTGTTTGAAGCTAGAAAGGTGGCAGGGTCCGCCACATATAAACAAAGTAAAACAGTATGAAATTGTGTTGTCCTTTAAGGTCATTAAAATGTCTTCCCCTTGGATTAGACTAATCTAAGAGCAACATTAAGGCCTAAAACTACAGAACAGTCTGAAATATCTTTGAAGCACTCTTGCGGAAGTCGTCTACATCAAGCCTGCCAAAGACAAAAAACTTTCTTGACATATTTCACTGCACGCACGAATTAAACACACTTGTCATCCTACTTCTCAACCTATAAAAGATTAAAATTCTGCACATTTTTGAATCGCCCGGAACAAACATTACAATATGACTTGGCCTTGCTTACTGTGAGTACACACACACATACAAAAAAAACCACACCAGCTCAGATCAATAACACAATATCTGGCCCACACAAATAGCGGTAATGCACATTTATCATTTATTTATTCCTTCATCTCTTCATTCATCTCTATTTAGTTATCCATCAGATGCATCTGCCTTGTGGTTTGAAGATGCCCACGAGCTGGTAGAAGTCGGAATCTGATTATAAAACAGTGAGTAGGCCCGAGGCGTGCTTCGCTGGATCCACTGTGTCTGCATGTGTGTCAGGGGCGCACATGTGCATTGTAGACTACTAATATATGTGTGTTTACATGGCACCTCCATGCTTTGCTAGAAAATAATCAATAGATGAATCACCTAAAGCAGTGGAGCTCTCCCCAGGCAGTGTGGTGCAGCTTAATGCTATTCTTTCCATTCACCTTGGGAATGGCATCCATCAGGCCTCCCCCCAAAGTGAGGCACGGTTGCCTAAAACATCACCAGTGCTTGAGGGCGCTGCTTGGAAAGGGATGCAGGGAGAGCACAGTTGACCTCTCACCTCCTCCATGTTTGCGCTCGCTTCCCTCCTCTTTGGCGGAGCGGCAAATCACAGAGTTCCTGCCTCATTGGCGTTGTCAGGCGCTTACAGTAGTGTTTATCTGCATTGTGCTGGTGGTTAACTGGTTCAAATGTTATGGAAATGATATTTACCTCTTCTTTGATCCTGTAAACTCCAAACAGGCAGGCCTTTTTTTTTTTTCTTCTTCCCCCCCGGTTGAGGGAAAGAGGACTTAAAGACGCGCTATAAATACAAACACCAGGAAAAAATAGACGTCCAAAAACTGAGCTGGAATCAATCAAATTTCTCGGCTCTCTACCGCTACTGAAGCCCTTTTAAATCACGCTCCACTTCTGCTTGTACGTTAAAGGACGCGGTGAAACATTCTTGACACAAAAGCGCAAAGTCAAAGCCAGGTTTGATTCATGATGCCTGGCAGCACTACGTGAAATAAACCAACTAGGAACAGAAGCAGAAGCGGCGTTTGATGGTCGAACATGCAGTCGACGGCCTCTTGTGATAGATAGTGGACGAGCCCTATCTCTGTGTCATTTTTCTTCATTCATCCCTTATCACTGGATCCTGAGAGAAAAAACACGCAGCTCTTCCCCCGTGATGAATGGTCGACGTCTCCGATTCAATGCGGTGACAAACTGACACAATCACCGCGGTTAATTTGTCACCGGCGGCTGTTCCTTTGATCAGAACAGACGCCCAGCGCCCTCTGATACTATACCATCAAACAAACGCACACTTTAATGCAAAAACAATGTGTTTTCCCTCCACTCTTGATCGACCGCCCTCGTGCTCTGACACTGAGGAGTGTATCTTTGACTTTTTCGCCACTGCTCAAGTCGAAAGCACTCTCATGATCACACCAGTTGGCTGTAATCTCACTGAGACCTTGCTGTGAGGCTTGTAATGAGGCTCTGAATGACAATGCAATGCTGATTTATAACCAAGAGGGGGCACAGTAATCCCTGCTTCAGATCACTGACATTATGATGGGCCTGAGAAATACATTCTAATGCTGGCATTGAGATATGAGCACGGGACGGTCGCCAGTGATTGCAGAAGTTGTTTTTAATCAGAACAGCTGGAGTTAACTTGAGTACTATTAATGTGAGATTACACTGCAGCCATATGTTTTGTGTGATATGTCCGAGTTAGGCCTTAACTTCCTTTCTTGATTCAAGTACATTTAAATAAATACTTTATAAGAAAGCCTGGAATAATCAGTGTTATTTCATTGTTTCAATAAAATACCCACCAGCTCCTAATAGTACTTAATTGTAGGTACATGAGAAGAAAACAAGCCTGGAGAAAAAACATGTTTTTACAGTCGCAATATGCTGCAAATACTCGCACCTCCCTCGTACCTCAGACGACACACATATAATACTGGTTATGCTCCCAATATGACACCCTTACAGGGGACTTAACAAGTTAAACACTAGCCCACTGCAACAACATTTAGCCTCCCCTTCGCAGTTATCAGGTGATATCGCCCCGGCAGAAAATCAAAAACGCAGAAAAAAGGGAAGGATCGCGATCAGCTTTTCGGTTCTCGGTCACAGTATAGCAACAATAAATAAGCAAGAACGGGAAACACATGTTATAGTGTCACTCACTAAACTTTAAACGTTATTTCCATTTGTGAGAGAAAGGACAGTACGTTCATCCACAGCTCATAAAACTACAAAACAAACTTTATTAAGTGCACAATGATGAGATAATGTAATGATAAAACATAGACATGTAGGTGAAACAATCCTGGTGATGAATGTTATTTGAATTACAGTAACAGTAATACAAATCTTGAATGTTTTCCACTTTTTACTCTGTAATTACTCAGCAACAACTCGCTATATAGGCTGTAAATACAAAGGAAGAACGAGCTATGTGGGCTATGATATGAAGAGACGCCGGTTGTTTCTTTTAGTCGAGGTAGTTGTATGAAGTTTTATCCCCAAACGTCAGCTTTGTTTCCTACTGTACCCGAGTATTTACAATAATACTTCTCTTTTCCTCTAAAATGCAAAACATAGGAACCAGTCCGACAAAATTAAGTCCTGGGCTGTATCATCAAGTGCTGCCTTTAACAGTCTTTACAGGCCTCTTGATGGAGCCGCAGACACTCGGCAGCGATTCCTAAAAATACTAGTTTTTCTTTTTCTTTTTTTTTTTTTTTTTAACACTCTCCTCTTTCTTTTTTGTCTGTCATCATTAATAATTCATCTCTTTTCTTGGATGCTAAAACAACAACAAACAGAACAACAGCTCAGATAATGTATTCAGTCAAAAGCTCATTGTCTGGGGGGGAGGAGGAGAGGGGACAGCGAAAATGTGCACTGGAGTGAGACAAGAGAGCACCCCGACAGGGAGAGGCTCAATGTCACTCCGCAGCATGGCGGGAAGGAAGAAAAACAAACGCCAGAGGGGAAAAGGAAAAAAAAAAGAGAGAGGAAGATACAGTTTGTAAGTCATAAAAGCCCAATTAGAGGCATTAGGGTCCTCAAATGGAGGATTACAATGAATAATTTGTGACTGCAATTTTTTCAGGCTGATTGTGCCATTAATGTGGGTGACAAAAAAGGAATATATATTTTTGAGAAGGGCTTGTAGAAAAGCTTTCAATGCAGGGGAGAAAAAAACAACCAATAATTCAAGGTTACATGAATACGCTGCCAAATCTGCACCCGGGCCGTCCATTGACTCAGCTGCCTTACTTTAAATCTCTTCACTCCCCCGTCACCCCTTCATTTGGAGTGGCTCGACCTTGAATGTCTCCGGTGTGAACCGGTGCCCCGGCTTTCACATTACGCCAGAATGGATCCTGACTCATTCAATTTAAACCCATCAAGATAGCACAATACAAGGCAAATTAGCTGCCATTATTTAGACACTTCCATGCCCCCCAATTTGAGGTTATATGACAATTAGTTACATTTGTCTCCGCTGTCTTCAGGCCTGTTCTCTGCCACATACATGGACCTCTTCAGCAGGATTTTCATATTTATATCTTCAACTTTTAAAGAGGAATTAGCTTATTTAACACTAATTATGCCACATATAATCGCCGCTGTTCCATTTTTTGACTTTTTTTATTGAAATATTAGACACTGGATGATTCAGTCATTACTTTCACATCTTTCCTCTTTTTTATTCAAACTGCTGCAACATTTCACAGGACAGATTTCAGAGGATTCAAACTTGGACTGCACCTTAATTTAAAGGAGACATATTATGCTCATTTTGAGTTTCGTAATTGTATTTTGTGGTACTCCTAGAATAGGTTTGCATGCTTTTAATGCCCAAAAATTACATAACTTTTTCTAATTCGGTCCAGTTTTGCAGCACTTTATCCCCCTTCTGTCTGAAACGCTCTGTTTTAGCTCCTGTCTCTTTAAGGCCCCGCCTCCTGAATACCCAGTCTGCTCTGATTGGTCAGCTCACACACGCCTGAGCCAGCACCGCTAACAACAACAGCAGCTGTGCTAAAGCAATTCTTACTCACCTAACTAGTCGCTAGGCATTAATTATGCAAATGTTGGACATAGTGTGATGTCACAAAGTCACGGAATTAAAGGCGGGACTACTGATGAGGTGTTTTTAACTTAACAAATACAACACATGATAGGTCTCCTTTAAAACCCTGTTAATGGAAATGTCCAAACCTACAGCACTTGGCGGAGTTGCATGTTGTTGAATGTATAAGCATGACATTGATTAAGTGGACCCTCTTTGAGCCAAACTTGGAATTTACCCAGAAGACCGTGTTGTCACAATAACTGCTCATTGACTTTGGATGATAATTACACTGTGCCGTCTGCGGGAGCGTAGACAAAGGAACCTGCAGCGTGTCGAGAAGCGACTGAGTTAAAGGGAGAAACAGCTTTACTTGTCTGTGGAGCCTGTAGAAGTCTTTGAATACCACAACTTGAAATGATGACAAACTACACACTATTTCTCTGGGACTTCCTCGTCAGAACCTGGCGCCTTCCCGCAATCTCAAAGTTTAATATGCTGAAATGTGATTGAGCACCTTGAAGTGTCCGTCTCCATAGCCTGTCTCTGTTTCTGCTCGGCGGTAAACGTCTCTGCAAACCATGGACACGTTCATAGTCTACGTACTGTACTGACATTTCAACAAAATGTGTCATATCATGTTCACATTAAATGTTTATAACCTGTCTGTCATATTAGGAGGTGACGGGGACGGTTGAGGAGGCCATAAGGTTGCAAGGTTGGCAAGCCAGTGACCACCGTTCAAGTCTGCGTTTCGGCATTTGTAAGAGTGACATCAGTGACCTCAGGACAATTTCCAGCCGCGTTTGTGGGGACAAAACCTGGGTATATATGATGGGAAGTCAAAACAAGGTGTTTTAACGAGACCTCGGGACATCTCCAACCCTCACCCCAACCACTAACCACTGATCCTAACCAGGTCAGTACAGCGTTACTGGCCATGTGAAAGGCATTTTGGTGAAAAAATGCTGTTATTGAAGAAGGGTTTTCTTCACACACTCTTCTTTGCTACCTAGGGATTAGTTGTCAGTGGTACCACCACAAGCTGAATGAATAACAGTATGGGGTTTATTTCTTTCCATACACGGTCCGTCAGTAATATAATGTTTCCTTTATTAAAACGAAAGGGATGGAAAAAAGTAAAGGAGACACAAGGAAAGAAAGACCTGGCAGGAATCCATTCTAGGCCAGCGGGAGCACAGAGCGGTTTACTTCCACTGGGAGAAGATAAAAGACTATCTTTGAATGCAGTTAATGACTTTCCTCACCTGTAGTCTGTGTTGATAACTGTTTCCTGAGTTTACCTCTTACCAAAACCCAACCTGATCCCGGCTCCTCCGCAAGAAGACGAACCTCCTCTCTGAAAAACATGTACAACATTGCTTTCTTCCTTATCTTCCGCATTGTTATGCCGCGGTACACAAACTTCGTCTCCGCTATGAGTTTAGGGTTAAAAGTTCAGAGCTTGAGAACGATGCACTCAAAATCACCGCTGCTTTCAAAATCTCATTTTAAAGAGTTTGTCGAAGAGAAAAACCATCGGGGCAGCGCTATTAACAGGTGTTCACGCTGCCCTCCAGCTTTGGCTCTTTACAGAGCCTAAAGGTAGCTTTAACCTCGGCGGCATCACACTTAGGGTAAACAAACATAAAACCTACACACAGCGGGAATCTGCTGGTCAGGATCTGCTGTTGCGTGCTGGAAATTGTGATTGTGCAGACGAGACACACAGACTTTAATGCAAATTTGCTTGCTTTTAGATTTCTGGCAAATACAACAGCATTTTCTGTATAATATGCTGTGAAGGTGAACATTTAAAAACCCTTGTAAGATACAGATGTTTTATGTCTTTTTGACAAAGTCTGCAAGAAATCATTTAGCACGAGTTCAGTCTACATTCACGTGTCTGACTCCTGCCTGTTACACCGCTTTGTTTTTATCTGGAGGAAGTTTGCCGAAGCCCCGAATGTTCCCTTTCAATCACACATAACTGACAGGAAGTAATTCTCACTCCTGCGGCTGCTGCTTATCTCATCTCAAATTCAAGCGGGTTTCAGCTAATTGCGACAAGTTTTGGCATCTGCACAGGCGTCGCGGCGCTCTCCAGAGTGTCACCGCCGATCGTCGCAAATTAAAACCGAGCGTTTCGAGCAGCTTCAACCATAAACACGACCTCATCGTATAAAGTAAAATCAGGTTGTATGAAGAGGAGCCGCTGAAAGAAAATCTTTATCATGTGCTCTTCATTTGTCAGTGTCAGTGAAAAGAGATGTTTTCCCAGCCAATTGAGTGATATATGTTAGAGACATTGATTTGCTACAGAAATAGCACCTGAGTGTGTGTGTGTGTGTGTGTGTGTGTGTAAGACGCAGCCTTACAAGGCAGCAGCTCTGTATTTTATCCTCACAATCTATTTTCAAGGCAATAACCACAAAAAGTTCCACATTGCGAAGAAGTGCGCACTTTTAATTGTATGTTTTTAGGATATTATAAAGGGGGGGGGAAAAGGCTGCATACCTGACTCTGTCCGTCTCAAATGTAATATGAATTCATGGTATGATACCTGGAGTTTATTAATTCAGGGCCACAGAGACAGCTGAATAATGAAATTTAATGAAAATTTTAGATGGACTAAAAGTCAGAGTGCTTCTGTCATTAATTTTAAAAGCACACATACCGTTAGGCTTTGCACAGTAATGATAAATTCCTCCATTGGGCTTCATGCTATAGTAACTGTGCCCGGTTTGAAAGGACTTTAGGTTTTGTGCCAATCCGGTTGAATTCAAGGTCTCCGAGGCAAAAAAAAAAGAGTTTACTCTAACATTAGTTAAATTTAAGTAACATTTAGGACCGAAGGAAAGTCATTTGCGGTTTGGAGGGCACTGATTGTGATGGCCAAGGCCCTCGCTGGCTTTATTCAATTTTTAAATGGACCCATCTTTTGACTAAAACTGGAACACCTTCCCACCAAATAACTCCAAATGAAATGAACATTGAATGTGTACAGATGGTTTAATCATAAAACTTAAGGTGGAGAAGGAATTTTTAATAGTGTACCTTTTTAAACTTCAGGAAAAGTACTTTTTACGCATGCTACATTTATTTGACTACTATAGGTACAAGTTAAGGAGAAGCATAAGTTGTCAGTTTTATAAAATATGATGTCTTGTTAAACTTTAACTTCTCGGAATCGGGGGTAACATCCTATTATTTTAAGCTGGAACAGCCGCTAGCGATCTCAGCAAAACCACCAGACTCCATTGACAAAACCAATCATTTTATCATCATAAAACCATCAGTCGTCAGGATAAAATGTTGGCAGCGCTTGTTTGTTTCAACATTTGTAAGTGTGACACCACTGGATATTTTTCCGGAGACCCTCGGGACAATTTCCAGCCGTGTTTGTGGAGACAAAACCAGATTTTTTTGAAGAGGGCCGTGGAGTATGAACATTTGTAAGCATGACACTGATGGATAGTTTTAAGGAGACCATGGGTTTGCAGAGACAAAAAAATTGGGTATTTTCGACGAGACCTCGAAACCTCTCCAGGTGTGTTTGTGGCGACCAAAACAGGTAGTTAAATCCAAAACATGATCTCTCCCTAACCCTAACCGAGTGTTTCTTTTGTGCCTAAACTGAACCAGACCATACGCACAGCACTGAAAACTTGAGAACTTGAAAAATAATAACGTTTTAACACATCTGTGGATTCTATTCAAACCCGACAGAGATGAAATAAAACTCATCTAAGCCGTCTTTGGGTCGTCTTTTCACCGTTCCAACAATCACCAACTCTGGTTTTGTGGAAATATACCCTTCATTCATGAGGTAGGGGAAGGGAACACAGAAGAGTGCATCCTGCGATGAAAACTAAACAAAAAAAATGAAGAATTACAATATGACTCTGAGCTGATAACAACTTTTCAACAAAAAGAGAAAAAAACGCAAAACCTTCCCTCTTTTTTGACCCCTCATAATTTTTGTCCAGTCCCTCATTATTGTAATTGTTACAATAAAAGAGATAAAAAACACATTTCTGGATCTAAAAAGCAACTTTTCATCCACAGGAAATTACAGCGTGAGTCTAACTGTAGTATTTCATGACACTGACACACTTTTCAAACAGTGAAATAAAGATTATCTGAGCTGTTTCTGTGCCACAGAATCGATTTTGTTCTTTCTTCGCGCCACAAAAATGCAAACATTCATCTTTTACAGCTCATAATCGGATAAAGGTGAAGACGAAAGGCGACCTGAGTCTGATGCTTCTCAATAAGTCACAACGTACAATAGCAGCAGGCAACAAACAGCCATCTGAATTGTTCCTCGCTGCTGCCACTACTGAGCCTCGGCACAGTGTCTCCTGACACTCTCGGAGGGTATTTCAGCTTTTGAAAGAACTTTTCAAAGCGATTTTATCTGAAGGGAACATTTTTATAATCTTCCTGTGACCCTTCTTTTTTCAAAAAATCCTCACACACACTGCTACAGAGGTACTTTTATCACACTGTAGGTAGATAAATTAGCACTAAAGCGATGCTTCATGTCATTGTCAGCCCACTAAAAAACTTAATTTCGGGTCAGAACAATAAATGTGAACAAATCAATTAAGTTTTTCAGATGCATGTTCCTGAGCAGAATGGTTCTTCTCTAAAGAATAGCCTTCAACATTTTTATCTTAAATGAATCTATTTAAAAGAAGTTCAAATTCTCTGCATAGCGGACTTCTTCACAATTAATTGGATTAAGACTCCCTTTCACATATGCTAAATTAAATTGGGAGCCAAATTGTTGCATCGCTAAACACGAACCAAAAACTATACTTCAAGTATAGTTCAAGTGTGGTAGTTTCCAGCGTGATGGCCTTCAGCTCCTTTTTTCCCGTCGGGGCTTAATTTTTGCAATATTATGGAGAGCCAATTTTTAAAAACAGACGTTAAAAGTGTCCTTGTTACACCACGTCTCTGCTTCTCCCTGCCGTCCGTCCCTCTTTGTCTCCGTGTTGCTTATAACGCATTGAGCCAGTCCAACAGGTCCACTGCCGACCAAAAAGGATGCTGGCAGGAGAGTAAATCCACTCAGATCCCTGTGGTTTACTCATCCCGCCTCACGTCCCGTGGACTTGCCACTATACCTCTGGCCCAGCATGGGCCGCACTCAGCCAAGCATGGTGCTATTGGACCAGCAATGGAAGCCCTATGTTACTTTGACCCCAGAGGAGATTGGATCCTTGGCCACGGAGGAACTAAGCGGCGGCTGCCTCCGTGGCACCGCAGTACGACTCCTGACGGTGGGATAATGTGTTAGTTGTAGAGTGATAAGACTCCAGGCTGCAATAAATCAGAAGTCAATACAGGAGAGAGAGAAATGATCCTCTTTACTTTTTTTCTTCCCACTTTTCCTGTTCAAGTTTGAGTGCAGCACATTAACAATCACGCAGCTTCTGCCATTTATCTCGTTTTGATGACTTTGAACAGTCAAGATTTAAAGTAAAGTTTTGTGTGACAAATCCCGTCGATATCTAAAGCCTGACATCGGATACTGTCATCCAAAATCTATTAAAATCAAACCAGTGAGCCACATTGTTGCGCTTGTTGACATGTATCTATTACAACGACGAGTTTAAACAAGCCAACAATGACTTTCAGTTTCACACGGGACACGAACACTTCTGTCCTTGGACTTTTGAAACTCTAAAGTTGTGTTATTTGTATACAGATTGAATGACTGGGCTTCCTGTTTACTAAAAACTCAAGCCAAAAAAAGCCCAAAAAGAGCCAGAAAGCCACTCACTGAACAGCTGTTACCAGCGACAATGACTGAACGAACTGGCAGCAGCTCTTTCCAGCTAAAGGAAAGGCTAAAACACAAAAATGAATCTGGGTATCTGGCAATCTAAGACCCTGAAAGTAGTCAGACAACTCTTCTTTGTATAATATAAAAAAGGCATAACCCATCTCCCCTCCTAATAATGTTTGTACAGTCCCTTACGTCTCCTACAACTTATAGGCTGGAGCTGAGAGCCACACACAGGCAGTAAAAGTTGGAAAGTATCGGGACACGGACCGACACGATGCTGGTTTCGCTGACATTAAGAAAAATAGTCGTGTCCTTTAAATTCGAGATTGTGCTGATCTTTCTTTGTCTGTGTTAACTTTATTTATCGGCTACACGCCGCCGCTTACTCCAGCAGTCAGTCAAACCACATTATAAGCGAACAACATCGAGTATCGAAGGCGTATCTGCCAAACGTAACCTTGATTACGTTTGAAATACACTCCGAGCCCTAAAAACAAAACA